>NC_053123.1:12227433-12332433 GCF_010015445.1 Perca fluviatilis
CTCCTTCTTGTAACAAAAGAGGAAGCTCACACAAACATCAACTTAAAGGCTTTATTTAGCCAAACTAAAAATGAACATAAACATGGAAGTCAGTAATATCAGTAGTGCCATGAGTGTATGGGTGGATGGGAGGTAGAGTGTACCCAGGGTGGTGCATGGTGAAGAGAGAGAGAGACCAGAGCATGGTGTGCAGCCATCTTAAATACATGTGAGCCAGGCCGTAGGAGTGCCACATCTCCTCTGACGACTCTGGCTTTGACTCTGCCTACAGGCACCCTGAACACAGTTAAAGATACACACGATAAAACAGCACAGCACAGGCCATTTTAGACTGTATTTAATTCCTTTAAGTGATGGCAAAACTTTATGAGGTCCGGCACATAACATCTTGTTTAACATTTCAATTCCTATATGAATTAAACAACTGAAGTGTAGAAGGATAATTAGACAGCTTTAGAGGTGCTGGTAGGTGTATGTTGTAAACTTTGGACGGAGCGAGGCTAGCTGTTTCCCCTTACAACCAATCGGTGCTAAGCTAACTGACTGCTGGCATCACTCACAGCAACAGAGCAAATATGTGTATTTCCCAAAATTGTCACATTATTCCTTTACACAAGTAAGCAATATCAGTACATAATAGAACTGAATGAGTACCTCAAGAGTCAGTATAGTATTTTGTCCTAGAGTTTGTGTCTGTTGCCTTTTTTACATGAAGCAGGAATATTTCAAAATGACAGATTATTTATAAAAATGACATGCACGGTAGTATGATTGCAATGAACAGTTACACTATGGCATTTGACATTTGCTTGCAGAACAATGTGCTTACTAAGTGAAACATGTCTGTTTTCTCAGTCTCTGTTTGTTACTGTGCAATATGATTCTTGCCATAGCTCCAGCTGTAATAAATCTGCTAAGAAGTTAGGTTCCTGTCTACAGTATTGGCAGCATTAATAAATTGTACCCTGGGGACAGGGTGGATGTCTGTGTGTGTATGTGTGTGTGTGTGCAAATCCTGAATCTGACTGTGTATACCATGAAAAAATAAAACTGGAACACTGATGTAAAATGTGAGACCAACTAATGTATTGTTGAGTTTGGTCTCTCATGGCACAGGATTTGTTAACAATAAGAAAACTATAGAATAATGCCAGCCCTAACGGGGGTGAAGAAACTTTTAACACAATAAAAAAAAAAGGATGGTTATTTGACCAGACCAGGCAAATTCAAGAAAAGTATATCGACAATGAAATATATCAGAAGGATAATGTGTAAGCACAGTTACCTGAGTGAAAACGTTGTGAACCTGGGAGCAGGTGTGGGTCAGGTTGGGTCAGCTAAAAGACCTCTACTGTGGAAACAGAGTAGGTTGGACACAGCTTCGCCAACAGACCGTCAATCAGTAACAGAAAATGTATGGAAAAAAAGGCATCAAGGTAGGCTACTTAACAAATTGTTGGATTGCCAAGCGATCTCAGGGAAGTGCAGGGCAAAATCTCTCAATAATCAGTACTCAGTTCAAAACTGGACAAATATGAAACTCTAAAGAAAATAAAACGGAAAATAAACAATATGAATAATAACTCATCACAGACTTACAGATTGACACCGGTTTACCTCCTGAAGAAACACAGTTTCCCATGAGATCAGGTCTTAAAGTGCTCATATTATGCTCATTTTCAGGTTCATAATTGGATTTAGAGGTTGTACCAGAATAGGTTTATGTGGTTTAATTTTCAGAAAACACCATATTTTTGTTGTACTGCACATTAGTGCAGCTCCTCTTTTCACCCTGTGTGTTGAGCTCTCTGTTTTAGCTACAGAGTGAGACATCTCACTTTTGTTCCATCTTTGTTGGGAGTCGCACATGCGCCGTAAGTACTGCTAGCTAGTCAGTTGCAGAGTATGAGGGCATGCCACGCTAGCAGCTAGGCGAGCATTATAACGCGTGTTACAAAGTGACGCACGTTCGTCACGGAAGTAAAGGCTGGACTACAATAGAGCTGTTTGGAGCGGTTTGTGAACAGTGTTTTCTCTGGAAGATGGTAAGTCCCTTTGGGGTGGACTTTGGGCTTTTTCACTTTGTAAACCTATAATGTGCACAACAAGATATATAACACATTAAAGGAAAGGGAAAAAGCCAAAACGCACAATATGAGCACTTTAAATGATAAAGAACAGAAGCAAGGACAGAGTCGATGGGTGGATGGAGACTCCCAGTCCAGCCCATGACTCATATGAGCAAAGGGTGCAACAGTGGCCTTTCTCCCTTCTTCTTTTTTTCCCCCCCTGAAGTGGAGCACTTAGTCTAATGCGAATAATGACGATGACTGTTTTCCAGGCTGGCCATTACCCCCTGCCTGTATTGAAAAAGCAGTAAATGAGCCAAGATTTATTGCTATAAATTACATCATCCCCCTCTCTATCTTTAGCTAGACCTTTGTTCTTTTTTTATGTGATGTCTTATTATTCAATCTTCATTGCTCACTTTTCCATAACGTTTCTGTTATGCTGCATTTACGACTCCCTGTTCTGTCTCTCTCAGATGAATTCTCCTCAGTCTGGCTAACATAGCCGACACATCTAAGTACAATTTTACACCTTCCCCACCAGCATCAGTGCAGACCAGCCAGTCTGTGTTTCTCTATACTGTATGGATGTCAGTGTAAGAAAAGCCAAAAAAAGCCTTTAATTAAACTATCCGAAGGCATAAAATATAAATCATAGCTGTTATTAAAAGCTCAAAGCAATTAAAATGTAGAATAATATGTAATTGATAAATAAAAGATATAAGGGGTGTCAAAGAGTGTAATGAGCTGGCTTTTCATCAGCACTTCCAACTGCCTTCCTGACTTTTTTTTTTTGTCATTTTAGAGAGAATAAGTCATGAGCTGTGCTGCAGGGCTGAATGGGCTGCCTCTCTCTCTCTCTCTATGTGTGAATTACATGCTACTAATGACGTTCAGGGAATTTGCAGTCGTTTTAAACACAGAGGAAACGTCAGCGAGGACAAAGCTTGCGGCAAGGCTGTTGGGTTAGGAGATATATATAACGATAAAGTGAGAACGGAAACATTTCAAACCCAAAATGCTCACTCGACCGGCTGGGAGTTCAATCAGAGGATTGTGGTGATAAACACATGACAAGCATTAGCTCAACAGAGGTTTGTATTTGGTTTGAATGATACATCAAACATAAGAAGCGCCACTCAGGAAGACCTGTGAATTGTTTATTTGAGGCTGACAATTCACACTATCATGCAAAAACAATTTTCTTGCACTATACAAGCTGCTTTGTACAACAAAATGTTTGATCTCCCCTGTGTCAAAGCTATTATTATCTTACCAACTATTTATCTTACCAAGGACAAGTTGAATGTTTGCTGTTTTACACCCCGTTTTACTAGAGATGGATTTTTTTTTCTAATTCCTGCAAATTCTCTTCAAATTCTTTTCAAATTGGATGAATATTTTCTGATTATACATTCCTACAGTGACATGTCTTAATGTCTTCTGTGAAAAAGCCTATAGAGCCCAGCTGTATCTTTCCAGGTCGCCACAGGTTTCTATTAACAAAATGCCATATTAGTCACTCTGACATTTCCTGTGTTTTATTTTTCAAACTTGCTGTAATTGGCTGGAAAATAAATGACTGTGTTCCACCTTAGTGATCTTGGGAAAACACTGAAATACTAAGCTGCTGTTTCATTTTTATGATTTTAGACCAATCTCATATCTGTCACCTGTAGGCCAATCATCTGCCACTGTGGAAGCTTTCATTGACACTTACGCTAATACCTATTAAACCTGCTGACATGCCTTAATCTCTTTCTACAGACACAAATTTGCTGTTACTGTAGGTATTTGGTCTGGAGGCATGGAAGGTGCATATATCATTCCCACAAGATGAGGCAGTGACAGTAAGAGATGTAACATCTACACAAGAATCAACTCTTTATTTAAACATATTAGTTTTTTTATTTTAAGATTATTTATTGGGCATTTATTTGAAAGGTCAGCTGAAGGCATGAAAGGGGAGAGAGAGGGGGAATGACATGCAGCAAAAGTGGAGTTGAACCCAGGCCCGCTACGTTGAGGAGTAAACCTCTATATATGGGCGCCCGCTCTACCAACTGAGCTATCTGTGTGCCAAATATCATTTATCATATCATATATTAGTTTTACAGATTGAAACATTACTGTCTCAATTTCCTTTAGCAAGACTGAAATGAACATAAGTGGCTGAGATAGAAGTGGCTCTCTAAACCACCATGACTGAATGAACCATATAATTAGTGAAGAATTACAAATTTAGACAAAAAAAAAACAGCGTGAAGCTTTTTCATATTTTTTTTAAATAACTCTTTACAAGTACAATAAGTGTCTATATAGAAGCACCTGGAGACTTGTCAAATATAGACATCTTTTTTTTAAAAGGCGGAGAGCAAAGAACCGAATGTACTCAGATAATCATACCCTGTAATACCCTCAAGAAGACCAGTTAGTTGAACACATTTTTGAGATTATAAATCCTGTGCTGCAAGAAGACATTTTTCAGTCAAGTGGTTATTATTGTTATTCCTATTAGTATGATTGTGGTTGTGTGGTATGGATAACATCTCACAATTTAAAAGGGTCTTTGTTTTCTGAAATTAGAGATATAATCAGTAATGAAGTTTCTTCTGAACTTACCCGATTGCATTTTATTTATTTCTGTCCATCCTGGTTTCTTGATGTTTGATATTGCCAATACGGCCCTGTCCCATTCCCATTACTGTAACTCCCAAACATGTTTTAATTATGAGTGGTTATTCCCTAACATAATTAAGCTTCAAACACAAATCTTCTGCTATGGATATTGCTTACCCATACTATATGAAAGGAGCTTCATAACATATAATTTATATTTTTTAATCACAAAAAAAGATGTAATTCTTCCTTTTGTTATTTCTACTTTGAGAAAAAACACATTCCATTCGAGGGGTCAGACTGGCATAGTCATATTGGGATCAGTGACGTTGTGTGTGTGTGTGTGTGTATGTGTGTGTGAAAAAGAGAGATTGACAGCCCTGACAGTTTTGGCAGTTATACGATTCTGAGGTGGGCGTTTTGATTGATGCGTCTAAGTAGCTGGCAACCCTTAGATCAAACCCTTCACACGCACACGCACACGCACACACACACAAAACATGTCAAATTTAAAATACTACGTACAAGTATATACATATGGAGAGAGAAAACCATGACTGTGCTAAATAATATAATTTATTCAACTGACCTCACATATGTTTACAACTATACTCTTATAGACACTGCATGAATAAATAAATAGCTGTATTTCCCTATCAACAAACATCATTTTCAATGCTGCATTTAAAAGTAGACTAATTTGTTCCAATGCTTTTGGTATATACATTTATCACACAAAAATACATCATCATTGCAATTTACGACATTTATCCACAAATGTGCCAGTTCAACGGCTGATAGAATCTTTTGTGTGTTCAGGTTTGTGAATGAACCTAAGCTACGGCACACTCGTTATGAAGCTTATTTGACGAGGAGGAAAGTTTACATTCACATTTAAGTCCAATGAGATTGCCTGACACTTTGCATAGCATCAGACCAGCAGTCACCCCATTCAGTTTGAAGCTGACGTCGCCTTGGTGGCAAATCATAAATCCCTCAGCTGTTATTAATGCTTTAGGGACGAGACAGGATCAGGTTGGGATTTAGTGTGTCTTACTGTATCTCAGCAGATATGGCTGCATGCCGGGATCAAGTCCCCTTTACTCTAAAGACTAACTATAAGGCCAATATGCCACCTTAAAGGATAAGGCTGGTGTTATACTAGATTTTTCTTATTGCCACCAAATTGCTTGAAAAGACCAAAATCAACAATGAATCGATCCTACTAACAAGTATTGTCTGAGCAGCCAAAGCCTGATATTAGCTTGTTTTTTCTGTGCTATAGAACTCTTCTGTTGTCCAATAAACTAGTGAAAACACATCAGTGAGCCACACTCATTGACATATTCCTCCATTAAGATTACCATTAGCACTTTCAGTTGTTTAAAGTTCTATACCTACTGCTGCCATAAATACCCAATAGGATGTCCAATGTGTATTAATCCACATGGAAATAGTCCCCAACAAATGCACCATTTAGTCCTGTTTGAGTAGTGTTTTCTGCAAACTACAGTGCCCCAACTGTGTTAGGAAATTGTTCCTTAAAAGAAAATGACACTATATATTAATGATCTCCTTTTAAAGATGTATGTCTTCAGTCAGAATATATATATATATATATATATATATATATATATATATAGATATAGATATGGTCGGGAAGTCAGAGAATACTGTAAGACAGACTGACACATTGTTAGTTTTGGTCTTAATTGTTGACAATAAATAAAATACAGAATGTCACCAGCCTGATCCTTTAACTGAAAAATGATTTCTAAATAAGTGGTCACTTTTTGCCAGTGTTTCCAAACCCAGTCATTGTCCATGGTTGACCTTTGCATTAAGGCGAGTCCATAGATAAAATAAAACACCAACAAACCACAACAATTCTGACAGGGAATTGTTAGACAACATAAACACAGAGAAGTCAACTGGACAACAGTAACACGTAACACAAGCCAAAAACATCACTTCATAAAGTGACTCCTTTACACGATTCGGGCCATACAGAGAAGCAGCGCGCCAGGTAGTTTGAAACAGCCAGACCTGGGGAAATGTGAGGACTGACATTGGAGAATTTGTGTGAGGGTGCTCTATCAGTAACTTTCATCACTGTATATGACACACTGTCAAACAAACCCTTAAAAACTGCAGTTTCAACCTTTATTAATCAAATGTCCGCAGGGCTAATCGACTTGGGATTGGATCAATAATGACCGGTGCTACCGACACCATCCTGGGAGAAACAATCATTTCCTGTCTCCGCTAACCTGCTGTGGCCGGCCAGTCAATACAGGTTTAGGAAGAGCAAACAAACCATCATAGGCACACACACTGTTTCAAATGAGCTTTTGTGTGATCATTTTAAAGGATCATATCAGTCCTTTAAAATGATACCAAGGAAGTATACTGTTTATTAATGGCAATCATTTTCAAAACTTACTGTAGTGTTTTAGATTTCTGAATTGTCATACTTTCCATGCTGCCATTGGGTTCCATTCATTTATTTATGAAAATGATCAAATGTGCTTTAATTGTTGTCAATGTTACTGTAATGTGGTAATGCTGTTGTAAATGCATATTAATTCAAAGAAGTACGATGAAGATGTACGACACAATCATAAGTTTGCCAAACAATAAGATTTCAAATTGATTTTCACAACGCATGGGAATGAATGAAAGCCAGTGGCTGCTTAGAAGGTACACAGGAAAAACAGGTTTCTAATGGATATTTATCAGGGTGGTGTGTAATGAAATCTGAGGTTCTTAAGGAATTACATCCATACATGAGGATTCTGCAGGTTCCTCTGCACGTTTTACGTCCAGTGCAAAAAGTGTAGAGTTCAAGATAGTGGAGGATGTTTAATGTGTTTGACTTTGACAACAAAGAGTCATGTGTGTGTCCCATTTTTATGTTTAAAAATGACCAATATATTTTTTTAGAGCTGATATAATCAATATTTTCTATTAAATAAAATAGATCAAAGATTGATTAAATGACTAATGACTATCAAATGACAGATAATTATCACCCACAGTAGAGTCCTTCAGGCCATTGTTTTGGGGTTTTCGGGCCCACAACTTAAGTTTTTTTGGTTTACTCTTACTGCTCTCATCAACCTCGTTGCTGCCCCTTGAGGCAGCTCTTTACAACAAAACGCTTTGATAAACCCGCTGTACACTACCTGTCATAGTAAGCGACTAGCTGGTGAACATAGTGGAGTATTTAGCAGCTAAGGAGCCACATATTTAACTCAGGAGTTAGTGGAGACCAAAACAGAGCTAAAAGGAGAGTGAATATTGGACTTGATTATACCGCAGCCATTTTGTCGTTGCAACATGGGGATATTGTTGGATTTCAAACATAAATACATTTTTTAAAGACTGAACGTAGTCTGCAGAATCATCCAATATCAACCTTCTGTTTGGCGAGTCAAGGGTTAAGTAATATGACGGCATGTGGTTCTTAATTCAACACGTACTGTATCTGGGATTAGCGATTATGAGAGGAAATTTAAGAGCAAGGTGAGCATGAAACAAAATTAGCAAAAAAATCAAAAAATCAATGACAGTAACTTGCAAATTCAGTTCAATGTATCTACGTATCTATACAACATAGATCCTACAAATATTATTGCTCTATTAATACATTTACTTTACGCAAACTTACAACTCAAAGCCTGAAAAGGTTCTGGAGCATTCACTGCTTTGTTGAATGTGTACACATGTGCATGTTCATCAACACACACACACACACACACACACACACACACACACACACACACACACACACACACACACACTGCTATTACATGGACACGCATGACAGGGACACAACTCCTTGGTTAGATATTGCACTATTCTCATTACCCCCAGCAAACCGTTGTAGACGTCAATGTCCACTGCATTCACTCTTTGTTTTCCCCTGAAAGTCCTTCTGATCACTGTCGTAGCACTTAAATTAAAATAGATTCACAGAATCACGATTTAAAAAAAAGCATGAGTATGGTATGCTTGACACAGCTGATTGACAATCAACGTCCTGGAATCTTAAAAAAGAAGGAGGCACCATATAATCAGCATAAAACAAACTTGTGGAGTCACTCGGAAGCCACAGCAGATTTCTGTTGATTTGGCTTCCGGTGCGGCAGTAGCAAGTTTCCTGAAGAATGTCGATGCCTCTTGGATTATTCCTTCGTCTTCAAATTCCTTGGTTTAGTTTTCTTTGTGCCTTTGTTGCCTAGTTTTCATTGAGTAAAGCCTCTGGACTGGACGGCCCATCATCACTGAGGACCTCAGTGTTGATGAATGTCCCAGCGAGTGACGCGCCCAGGGCCTGCTTGACCGGCGCCATCTCGGAAAGAATGATGTTATCTTGGTTGCTCACCAGCGTGGCTTTGTCCATGATCTCCTTGCTATGCTTGGACACCACGGCGTCCAGGAAGTCGTACTTGTGTGACCACATACCGCTTTCAAATAGGTACTTTGTCAGGTAAGAAAAGACCACATTTGCCAAGAAGGATGCCAGCATGGACATAGTCTTGAAGGGGAACCTCTGCTGGATAAAGTGCTCTACTTCCCCAGTGACATGGTGGATCCTCTCCTGGTTCACCCATCCAGGGTAGTAGATGAAAGGAGGGAGTTTGAGGTAGGGCTCCCCTCCACCAATGCGCAGCAAAAGACCAAATATATAGCCAGCCACAGAGCCATAGGTGTTGGTGCCCTTGACGAATAACACACTGATAAGTTGGGGAAAGATGATGACATAGACCAAGTCGGAGCTCAGGTACCACAGGCCATACACAGATCCTGTTAACAAAGCCATAGCAGTGGCAAGCGCTCCAAATACAAAGATGGTGAAGCGCATCACCCAAACAATCTCAGTATCTGAGGCCTGGAGGAGAGAAGAAAGACAGGGAAAAGGAAAAAGTGGATGAAATGTGGACAAGTTGTGAACGTAAGGTAAAGGTATGACAAGAGAGGTCAAATTAAAGTCCATAAAGTCTACAGATAAGCTTGTGGCTCTATGAGGCTGTACTCAGTGGTGCTTGAACTAATTGCTATTTTTCAGCTAAAATGGTCAAAATGAAATTGCCAACCTGCTGATGTTTCACAGACGTAATGTTCACCATCTTAGTTTAGTGTGTTAGCATGCTAACATTTGCTAATTAGCATTTAACACAAAGTACAGCTGAGACAACACATTCTCACTCCCAACGCATCAAAAAGCGACGCTTGGTCAGATGCCTTTGGCGTTTGTTACTGACGCAAAAAGTCTCCTTTACCCTCTTAGTCAGACCCAATGGGGTTTTCAACTAATCCGGACATTGTCAGCACTCTTGGCATACGTTTCAGTGACACGGGGGGACAAGAACAGGACACGATCCCTGGTCTCCTGGGTGAAAGTCATGTATTGTTTGACCCATCCACCACTCTAACCTCCCTCCTTATGTAGATTTATTTTATATATTTATCATTAGTTTTGCAAGTATTTGGTAATTAATTAATTACAATTTTGACCAGATAATGGTGCTAGATGAAACATTAGAGGATCCCCAAATTTGTTACAATACAGTAAGTCAGGGGATCACTAATGTCATCAGGATTCTTGATTCTCTGGGGACTGTCAGTGTCTGTACAAAATGTCAATCCATCCTATAGTTGCTGAGATATTTTGGCTGCCGGACATAGCCATTCCTAGAGGCTAACATCTCTAGAGGCATAACAGAGGCATAACAGTCACACAACGTTAGCGTGGCTAACATCAAGCTACATATTTCATATCAGCAGGAGATTAATACAATGCGGTAATTTTGAAATAATTTCATTTTTTAGTTCTTTGGAGTCTGAGCTTGTCTGTTTGAATGTTGTCTGAAGCTTTGGGGTCTAGTTTTGTATGTTTACCAAGTACAATCATCACTTGAATAAAACTACAATTGATTTATTGATGATTTGACTGACGCTTGAAACCAATGGTTTAAATAGTGCAGATGTGTGGTAGTATTATTGTTGGCACTCTTACCGACTGCCGAAAGGCGAGCTGATAGATGTTCCTGGCAAACATGGAGCTGGCTGAGAGAATGGATGAGTCTGCTGATGACATGACCGCAGCCGACACCGCCCCCAGACCAAAGAAGGAGACGTAGGGCGGGCAGAGGTGCTGAAGCACTATGGGAAGGATCATGTCTGACTGATCCTTATCCTTCGGAGGGATGGACCCATAAGTAGTCTGGTTCCAGTCTGGAAGAAGAAATGGAAAACTGTCAAAACTCATTGTTGTAAAAGATGCATATGTAAATAGAAATATCAAGGCATATTTTTGGACATTATATATGTGCGAAATTGTAAACAATGAAAAAAAAATGCAGCGACTTGTGTGAGGCAATGACACAACATAACTAAAGTTGAGCAGGCTGTACTTGGCACATGTTCCTATGTTGAGATAAATACAATTATGTTCCTGGCCAATTTGTGGAATTTAAAGTGGACTGATTACAACATTGCAATTTTTGCACTGATCCCTTAGCTTTTAAGAAAAAAGGTTAGACTTTGTTTTATTATGCTCCCTCTGGATACACCTGCTTCAGCTGCTGAGAAACAAAAAGCCTCCACATGTCTGTGTGCTGAAATACAGCAGGGATTATCAATGGAATGCTGTGCTGTTCGCCAAAATACAGGAAAAAAGCCACAGTCGTAAGAGGAATGCCAGAAATAATGGATACTGATTGAAAATATGACATCCATGCAATATTAACTGTAGTTAATACACTGGTTTGTGCCTATTGGATTGCTAAGCCTAATATGAAATATGAGTCAGTATTGTAAAATACATTTTGTAGTTCAATTGCATTTTAATTGTACATTTTACTAATACTATTTAATTAATAATGAATTATGTGTGCGGGAAGCCATTGATTCTAACGAGACATTTTGAGCAGATGAACTACAGAAGGGGAGATAGCACTGAATACAATTTTGGGGATTAAAAAGGAAATATTCAACCAAACCTACAGCCATGCACTGTGAGGCTGTGATCTGCACAGCACTGCTTTAAGTTAAATGCTAACATCAGCAGGCTAACATGCTCACAGTGACAGTGCTAACATGTTGATGTTTAGCAGGTACAGTACAGCATAATGTTTACCATGTTCTCCCCTACAGTCTCCATCATCCCATTCAGTGGGACAACATTTATTCTCCTATCTCTCTTTCCCCCTTAAACCCTCTGACATCCTTCTATCTCTCTCCAAGTTTTTTCATCCTTCTTTTCATCCTCCAGAGGTCTACAATCTGTGTCTTCCTCTCCTTCCCCTGGATATTTACAAGCAGTGGTTGATTAGCGTTGGTTTTACATGAAACAGCTTCAGACGGACCAAATTAATTAGCTCCTCTTCAGATGTAATATTCACTAAATCGGCATGGTCTGATGACTCTCTCCTCTGCCAGTCGTGACAGGATCCATCTGATGTTGTTTACCCTCCAGATACTGTATGCATCTGCATTTACACATCTCACAATAAAGCTGCTGGGGTGCAAACAACCTAGGAAGGCATTGTGTTCCCTTTGATCAGAACTTCCTGTTTAAATAAAGAATCTGATTCCTGGAGGTTTCAATTGTCTTGTGATCTTTCATTAACTGATTAATCAATGTCTGTGTCTGTGGGTATCCACATCATTCATGGATTAGTTGTGTGTGTGTGTGTGTGTGTAATAGAAATATTGGGTGCAGTTTGGTCATTTTTGTGTAATTTGTAGGCATCAAATCCAGATGTAAATAAGATGCAATCATTGCTATTTGATCAATACTGAATCAGAACTTGGCTTACTCCATTAACAACTTGAGGACAACAATCTAATTTAATGTATTTGAATAGTATTTTAGTCAATGAAGCTGTAACAAAGAATGTAACGAAACAGAGCAAAACACAAGTATTAGTATTAAAAAAAACAAAGTCAATGTTTCTAGTCACAGCCACACAGCTTCTATTTATTGCTGTTTTAGGAGCATAAATATACATATAGCAAGAGCTCCACTTTCTCACATTTCAAAAACTAAACTCCTCAAAATAGCTTTAAGTCTGTGTGTGTGTGTGTGTGTTTGTGTGTGTGTGTATTTACCAGTGGAGGCCCCTATAGCTCCTATGAGGACAGAGGGTACGGCCATGACCAGGCAACCGAAGGCGGCGAGGAAGGAAAGGACCTGGGCGTAGGTAGCTGAAGAGGCAGAAAGAACCCGTTGAAAATAGACCTGCCAGGGAATCCCCCCCAACATCTAGAAACAGAAACATCAGCGTAAATACAGACACCAAACCAATGCATAACAGTCACATACTAGCACAGCTCTGAAACTTACTCAACAAATGTGACAAATCTGTTCCGCAAGTGTGCTTTCAGTTATTCTAAATGATACTCCTGTACTGTATCTCAAACAAATATACTCCAATGCCCTGTTCCTTAAAGAGATATCTTGCTGATTAAATCCAGCTCTGTGTCATGGCATTGTGGGCAGTGTGTTTAAATGAACAGTGTTTGGCTTCCCTCCGCGTCACCAGTGCACAGAGCTCCCACGGGAGGACTGCCGAGATGCGCTGGATGACAGGAAATGCGTCACGGAGGTCTGCCGAAGTCTGCTGTTCCGCTCCGCGCGGGAGGCTCCGTGCACTAAGCCAAACACCTTAAAGTATCCCTTTAACTGCACCACTTCACTTAAACCCCCTGCTAACAACTTTTGACAATCAAAATGTGTATGCAATTTACTTTACAGTAATATACTTTCTCTTAAAGAATCTTCTAATAAAAAAAGACTTACCAGCAAACAGAAGTTGTCCGCCCAGAGCCATTTGTCTTCAGGCACAATCTTCCCCAGCCAGGGTGACTGGTAGATTACTTCCTTGGCTGTAACACTGATGTCCGACACCGCAGGATTGGACAGGGCAAAAGGCACGCTGATCCACTGACGGAGAGGAGGGTTTCACAATGCAAATATTATTAGTGTTAAAGATATTCTGATTTTAATGACTCTGACACTGGGTTTAAGTTTCACTTATTGTTCCACAAAGTTTGATATCATTTTAAGATTAGGCACACTGTAGACTAGTGTCGTTAGATGTAAATCAGTTATGTTCCTGGCAATGTGCCACATCTCTGATATAAAGAACAATTAATACACTTTAATCAACATTTTGATCAGATTTCACATGTGTATATAGATGCTCGATATCTTTGGATGTTTTCAGCAAGAAAATGGCCACAAACACCTCAAATATTAGTATAAAATATTGTCTAATGATGGCTTTACGTTTTGAGCAGAAACATACAGTACAGGTAATGGTTTTGGCCTATATTGGTAAAAACTATTTACAATGCCGGAAGTCCTTGTCACCCTTAAATCCCTGGCTGGGTAGATGTTGAAAGTGAAACTCACCAAGCCCAAAAAGATACAGAAGAGCTGGACCACATCTGTGTATGCAACAGAGTAGAGTCCTCCAACAAGTGTGTAGAAGATAGCTATCAGGGCTGAGATCACCACTGACATGTTGATGTTGATGTCCACGATCACACTCAGAGTGGCACCTGCAGGACAATACGTTCAGTTCATGAGTTTAGACTTAGAATATTTTGTGTTATTATTTAACAAATCCTGTCCAATAATCACCCACCCAGGGCAGATAAAATGGCTGCAGACCAGAAGATTTCTCCCATGAGTGCGGGGATGAAGAGCAGGCCGCCCATCCTTTTTCCATACAGCTGCTGAAAGGGATCCAGCATGGTGACGTATCCACGTGAACGCATGGGCTTGGCAAAGAAAAGGCCACCTGAATGATGTCAGACAATAAGATAAGGCAGACAATTAGTCTAACAAGTGCATTGAAGTGTGTTTTACAGACCCTGAATCAATGAAATTGTATAATATTACTTACCTGAGACAAAATTTGTATCTGGTGCGTAATTTATATATCATGACCATATAGAACTGTTTGTCTCTGGTTGAAGCACTATAGCTTTCTTGTTGTTTATACCTATAATATACTGTATTTATTAGAGGACCAGTGTTGTGTTTTTGCTACACTGCTAGATAATACTATGCCATAACTGCTAAAGTACCCTACTGCAGTATTCAAAACAGCAAATACTTGACATTGGTTTCAATTAATTTATTCAATGCAATAAACATCATCTTATTGTCATAGTTATGTTTTTTTCGTGTAGTAGTTTTACATTCAGATTGATTTGATTTGCTGTTAAAAAGGCAGCAATCCTGCCTTCTTGCTATATGGTTCTTAGCACTATACTTAATATACACTTGCTTTTAACAGTAAATTAAAGAAAGCGCTAATACAAAGACGGGTTCTTACCTACTACCAGGCTGAGAGCGTAACCAAAGGGTGCCTGTGCCCAAGCCAGGCCGTAGTCTGGCAGGTAGACATACTCTGCTGTCCCGTTGATGTAACCCCCACCCACCCAAGTGGCTGAAATCAGGAGAGAAAACACAAGTTAAGTTTGTAAAAAATACTTAGTTTGTCAGACTAGTTTAGGGAATGCCAGTATGCCATGTTGCCTAGCCAAATGTTAATTCTAACAAAAAGAACCCTACAAGTCATAGTTGTCTATTGGGGATAATTTAGCAATGATCGAACACCAAATCCATTTTGTGTCGGGAAAACAGAGCTGTATTTAGAACTTCCCCAAAAAATGATGCGGGACCTCCCTCTCACTTTTCAGTCATCGCGTATTTTACCTTTAAGTGCCCAGACATTTAATGAATGTAATAATTAAAGTTGTGGTAATAAATGATATTTGTGCTGCCCGTGCGTAAAAGACGGCGTTGGTGGAACGTATTGTCTTTTTCTGACCTCTTAGGGCACTCGGGTCATATTAAACACCCACCAACAAACACACATTCAAAGACTTCCCGTAATTAACCAACTCACCGGTCATTGTGAATCCACCAACGAACAATCCGATGTCCCTTCCCCCGACCATGATGCTCTCGCTCCGATCTCCGCTCTCGCTTACACCGGAGTTCTTGTTCTTCCACGCGGCCCAGATCCCCACAACCAGAATCAGAAGGTAGAAGATCACGATAGCCACGAGACCCTCGGCGTGGATGGCCATCTTCCTTTTGGTCCGCTTCCTCCCGCCGAGATCAAGTGCGCGCGGAGGACTGGAATCTCATGGAGAGAACTTTGAAGAAGACAAGAAAGAAACACATTTCTATGGACTTTCTATGGACTGTTCTTGACTTCGAGCTGACATAAATATTTTACAGAAGCCTCACCTTGTGCCACACCATTTTAGACGTTCCACAATTAAAGTGCTTCCATGCGTATTAGGCTAAATGGAGATGTATGAAAAAACGATAAACCTAAAATGATCAACTTTAAAAACACTAATGCCCAGACAATGTATTTGAGACTACCAAATGCTTAAACACTACACATTTAATTTGTATTCTGTTTGAGTTGATGAATGACCACATATTGCATATTACAAACTGGCACCCAGTGGTTTCCATCCAGTTAGAGAATACAAAGTATTTCAAATTTGAAAGTTAATGTTTTCTACGCACCGATCAACTTCATTTGTCCAGCGGTGACAACTACAAATCCCTTGTTCACCAAAGTAGTAACATAAACAATTCTTGCCGAACTCACGCGGATGTTTTTTTTTTCAGTTCAAGTATTAAATTGGAAATCACAATAAGAGAAAAATCTAATTCAAATTTACCTACAAATTACAATTAAGAAAACAACATCAGGATAATCTATAGCCCACATTTCAGACTGGAAAACGCCTGTATTTTTCGAGTCTAATTTTTGTTAGTAGCCCCCACTCATGTCAAGTCCCTGCATCCAATACATGGAACCAAAATACGCAGAACTGCAGTACATTCCTGCTCGTTCAATCAATCAATCAATCAATCAATTAGCCTATTAGACAAAGGACCGGCGGGTGCTGAACGCCTCTCGAATTTTAAAAATTCTGAAATAATTACGTGCCTTTTCCACTTTGATATCGTTTAATACTTGAATGAAAGATCATATTTTTACTTGTTCGGTAAAAGCTATGAAGAGTAGCCATACCTTACCGTGTCCAACTGACGCACATGCTGTAGAAAAGGAAGATGGACAACCGGCACTCCATAATGTGTCACCAATTTAAAAGATATGAATTAGAAAAAAACAAACAGAAACAATTATATTATTATTGTAACACTTGTTCAGCTTTTAAGCCACTTGAATATGTTTTACGCGCGCCTTGCTGCCTCACTTTAATTCCAAAAATGGCTTTCTCAAATTATTGTGCCAGTTTACTCACGCAGTGTCTGTTACATTTAAATGTATTCGTGAAAAGTGTTCAGGCTGCCCTGTAGCATTCTATGATTTTAACATTTTGGACCGACATGGTTTTGTTTCGTGCGTAAAAGTCCATTAATGCTTCCCAAATGTAACGCACCGTCAAAAAACTGCGAATCATTAACCAGACCAACTAAAACGGATGCATAAGGGTTTTTATGTAGCCTACTATGTGCTGCATCACTAGAATCAAACCTGTGGGGTTCTGCCCCCCGTTGCGCTGACACCATGGTTCCAGGAGGCCAGTATTGCATTATTGATCTTTCTTTAAATCAACATCTGTCACTACGGTCAAATACAGTTCCAGCCAGCCAACACATATTAGTAAAATAAGACAATATTAGAAACTGACATTATCTTACCTTTCCTTTGGAGAAACAAGTCTAAATAGATTACAGAAGCAGGGCCCCCAAAAGAATAATTACAAAAGTGCCAAAGACGTGTGGAAAAGTGTTAAGGTACCACAAAGTAATCCTCTTGGACGACCAAACACAATTCTCCTATGTTGTTTTAAGTCACCAATGCTTGTCGGAAAGGGAGAGAGAGAGAGAGGGAGGGGGGAAGAGCGAGGGACGGGGAGAGAGGGTGGAGGTGGGTGGAGATGAATGGGAGTGGTGGGTTTATTGGGTGCTGTCAGGGTGAGTAGATGGTGGATGGATGTCTTCCAGGGCAGGACGAAAATAGACTAATAGAGAGTGGCGTGACGCACAACCTCTTCGGGAAAGCTTTCCAATATCATAATATCATATTGGCAATGGATGAAACCTTTACTCTGCCAGGTTACATTTCAGGCCTGATTTACGATCTTGCTTCGCGATTAAAGCACTTCGCGTTTATTCTGCAAACGCTGGCTGTATGGTGGTAATGCTGAAGGTGTAAGCCCCACATAGGATTACTTTTTTCATTTTAGCATCCATCTTACGCATGCAGCTCTGACGCCTTTTTTGTCCAAGAACATCACTCCACTCACAAGCTTTTGCATTTAAATATCCAAACGTTCAAACCAACTTTGTATAAATAGAGTCACAAGGAATGAGCAATGGCGACTCACATGACATTATTTTGTTCACTTTGAGTAGACTTGAAGTCGTATGTCACCAAATCCAGTCTTGAAGAACAATTCTTTTAAAAGGCTACAACTCTTTTTTATCACATAAAGATGTTTAAAATAATCAAAGAAGTGCATCACGTGAGCGACTATTTATATGCTACATATATCTATGTATATACACCTCGTAAAAGATGTTACCTCATATAGACTGCCTTCAAACCACAACTGGAGCAGTAATAAAGGCTCTACAGTCCCTACTACAACATCTATTATCCCACTACATGAGGTTTCCTTGGAGCATTCAGACCACTGTCCATGGTGCTGAAATGTGAAAACTAATCGCCCACAGGCCATAAAAGAAACATTTACTAGTACTACTCATTATGGAGTATTTAGTTTGTGGCCTTAATATAATTTTTTAATTTGCTTTGGTGTGAAGCCTTTTCTATCTTGTGATACTTCTGCATTTACATGTTTTTTTTTTTTTTTTGGAACAGTTCATTTTCACAAGCATAAGTACAAGTATTTTCCTTTACTGAATTCCAAACTTAAAAAAACCAAAACAGAAATAGAAATCATTATTTGTGCTTTACTAGCAGTATAAATGAGCTTCTCTGTGTCAAGATGTTGATACTGACTAGTCTGACTGCTGGGAATAAAATAAATGACTTGCTTGAATTGCAGCACATCCTCTAATTGAATGTATGTGTGGCTGACAGGCTGCCAGATGGAGGGCATCTCCTAATTGGAAGGTTTTCTAACAGTAAGCCTCAGAAACATGTCCACAGTGTTACAGGTAGTTATAGGCAAGCAGCTGGAGAAGCTTTAGAAGAGTCACAAATGACTTAGAATTCAGCATCCAGGAATGAGAATAATTGATATTTCACACATATGACTTAAGGGCTCAGGCTCCATGTTAGATAATTCATAGAAAGGGCTAATATCTAGTCTATACCATTTTCACCATTAACGATGTAGTCTAAATGAATAAAAAGAAGCTCAGGCTTTAGGCTGCCTTCTCAGAAGACCTATGTCGCCATCCAGTGGCTTTCTTTTGCTTCACAAAATGTATTCTTAATGTAACTATACATGAGAATTAAAGGTACTCTAAGTGATGTGACGCGTTTTTTAGGCTACACATTTTTTCGTCACATACAGCAAACCTCTCCTCACTATCTGCTAGCTGCCTGTCCCCTGAACACACGTGAGCTGGTTGAGCCATCACTCCAGCAGCGTTAGCACGTAGGCTACTTCCACAATGCGTATTCATGACTCAACCAACAACTATCTTGTCAGTTATTGGCTGGAACATTGTTTGTTATGGTTTGTGGGGCAGGTTGGGGCAGTTTGTTTTTGTTGCCGTTTGTGGAGCCTGGGCTGTCTACAGAGACCACGTTTTTTTACAGTGTGTTCAGGGGACATGCAGCTAGTAGATAGTGAGGAGATGTTTGCTGTATGTGACAAAAAATGTTGTAGCCTAAAAAACGTGTCACATCACTTAGCGCACCTTTAAAATTTGACAGTATGGTGGTCATAACTGCAGTAAGGTTTCCTAGGTGTTAAACTGTAAATAATCAACACTGGGTTTTAGGGCAAAAAGTGTCACTATGTCACCTACTGTAGGTCTTTGTCACATAGAGCTGGGCAATATATCGATATTATATTGATATCGTGATATGAGACTAGATATTGTCTTAGATTTTGGATATCGTAATATGGCATAAGTATAGTCTTTTCCTGGTTTTAAAGGCTGCATTACAATAAAGTGATGTACTTTTCTGAACTTACCAGACTGTTGTAACTGTTCTATTTGCCCTTATCCACTTAGTCAATATATCCACATTACTGATGAATATTTATATAAAATCTCATTGTGTAAATATTTTGTGAAAGCACCAATAGTCAACACTACAATATTGTTGCAGTATCGATATCGAGGTATTTGATCAAAATTATCGTGATTTTTGATTTTCTCCATATCGCCCAGGCCTATTGTCACAGCAGATGTTTGGACTTGCCATAGCAGGAAAAGCACAGGTGGAACTAATACTGTTAACGATAGTTCTGTTCCATCTAAGTATCCCAGCAACCCAGGTCAATTAATCTCATTAATAACAGCTGTGTGTCTCTTTTTTTTTTTTTACTTTGACATGTCAAAATATGTGCTTTGAAAAATGCTTATAAAAACAACAAGTATTTCTATAAAGTACTAAGCTATGTCTAAATCATCAGAAAATGCCTTTGTTTATTTTTTTTATTTTCTTTGGCATGAAAATATTGAATACTGAGATAAGATATCATCCACTACCTTTGAAATAATTATTATATTTGAATTGGCTTTCAGAAAAAAAGTTAACCCCAACTAGAAAGTAGGCTACAGCAAGGAAGTGACAGAAAAATAGCAGATCCATTAACATGTGTGTTACAGTGTGTTTATAGTCTTTTCTGTAGCTATCTGCAGTAAAATGTTGCCACCTTCTGGTCCTTCAGGTACATAGCAGGAGGTCAACAGGTTTGAGGTCTCTATTCTCTCTCACACACTGTACGCTTTGTTAGGCTCTCAGATCTGGTCCTGTTAGAGGAAAGCCTGAGCAGTGTGTCACATTGTGATATCCTTTCAAAATCAGACTTTTGGTCAAACATGGTGATGTAAAATACTGTTTTTTAAACTTGTTTTATGGTAGAGAGGAGGCTAAATACTTGTTAAGATATATTAAAAAATGTTGGAGAAATGTTTAGTTGACTGTTTTGGTCTATGCAGCATCTTTTTCATTCATAACAGTCCCCATGGTTTTGCAGTTTTTGGGTTTCCTAGACGTAGTTATTGAGCCTATAGCCACTGCTGGAAAGGGAGCAAAGTGAAGGAGCATGACTGTCCTTCAGGGCCTCAGGGGGCTTGTAGGGTGGAGCAGGAGGGTAAATGTGGTTGAAGGCAGGGGGAGGTGATAATGGTTGATTCCTCTGCATATGGCGGGGCCTCTGTGACCTGCCACCACTGCTGCTCCAGCATAGCACCAATCCTCCAGTCAGACTAAGGCAGGCCGATGCGTAACCGAGGTACACGGCCAGGCCAATCTCATACCTCAGCCCGCTGGGAAGGAAGGGGTCATAGAAATCCATGATGACATCGTTTGTGGTCCAGGACACGGTGATCAGGCAGAGCAGGCCCGCACAGAGAAAACAAATCCCCCCACTTAGCAGCAGGGGAGACTTGATTAACGAGTCACGGGCGAAGCGGGTACACTTCATCCCCAGCACAGACAGCAGAGATGCCAGGACAGAGGTGACGCAAGAGAGCACCATGAGCGCCCGGGCAGCCTAATGTGGAAGAGAACAGACAAGCACTTAACATCGGGATTAAAAAAAAGATTCAGAGTCTAGCCTGTAGGGTTAGAAAACTGCAACTGCACTACTTGGTCATACCAGACCATAGTAACATACAACGAAATCTCCAAATTTCATTGTATGTTACTATGTACAATGACAATAAAGGCTATCTATCTATCTATCTATCTATCTATCTATCTATCTATCTATCTATCTATCTATCTATCTATAACTAACTAAGGAATGATTCACCTTGAATATTTTTCTTGATTAATCAATTAACTGTTTTGTCTATAAAATGTTTGAGTCAAAAGAAGTATCTTCAAATTCATTGTATTTTCGGACCAATGTGAATGTGTAGTACCTGCAGGTCGCGTGGCAGTGCCAGTAGAGATCTGTACAGCTCACATTGGTAAATGCCGGTACTGTGCCATACACACTCCATCCACAGGCCTTTCATGTAGACGGTGGCTGTGGTGATGTTGGAGCCCATATAGGCTGTGCTGCGCCAGTGGGGGAGCAGAGTTGCAACAACAGTTCCTGCAAACCCCAACAGCCCCAAGAAGAAGCCAAGGAGTTGAACCACCATACTGGCCATGATTTGCCAACTCGGACAGATGGTCAAACTGCAAAGTACAAAGTTACAGTTTGAAACCACTGTTGATGAGCTAGAAGGTAGGGATCGACCATTTTTTCAAGGCCGATACTGATTATTAGTAGTTAATGAAACCGATATTTAGAACCAATATTCATTTACACTGAAAATAAAAAATAAAAAAATCTTTAAGTCAAAATTAAGAATTTTGAATGTTCGTCAGGCATATAAAACGGCAATACAGATAATCTGCAAACTGCCAAAAAACGGCCCGATAATCGGCCAGGGCCAATAAACGCTCTAGCCCTAATAGAAAGAGACTATTTATGGACATTATGGACATTTGGATATTTCAAAATGCATATATCACTAAGTAGGCTCATGAATATACATGGAAATCCACAGATAACATAAGTAAAAAAAAGGAAAATCAACACACAGAAACACATTAAAAAAAGAAACACTTTCAGAACAAAACTACAGTCCCCCAGGCTGAAGATGAGGCTGGATTCCTCCTGTTATCTGCATGGTCTCCAGCAGTACAGTAAATTCCACTGAGCTTACATCCAGTCACAGAGTCTGAGCCATTTCTCAAGTGTCTCTGTTGTGCGGGCAGAAAAAGCTGTGGAAACTCTCTGGTGAGTGGCAGGTGTCTGCATCTGTAACTAATGAGAGCAGTGTTCAGCTTCACCTGTTTACCGCTCTCCTCTGGAGGGCAAACCACAGCAGTCTATTTGTTAAGCCCCCCACCACCCCCTCAGAAAAAGGAGAGAGAGAGAGAGAGAGAGAGAGAGAGAGAGAGAGAGGAAATTAAAGATTTACAGAAACCACCCAAGCTGAGAGTACTGTTATAAACAACTAACTTTGAACATTTTCACAGATCTGCAGAGTATTTGAGAGGAGGGACTGAATGACTTGATTAGCACTTCCAGGTGAAACTGTGACAATGAGGGACAGTGGTGATTTATGTTGTAACAATTGACCGACTTATATTATGTCCAATTTAATCTCTGTACTGAGATCACCTGGCACTCACTTGTACATTTTGAAATCCACACATGGCAGTAAAAAATCCACAATTGCCTAGTATTTAGTAAGAAACTCAATGAAAACACCCAAAAAATTACAATGTCAACCATGAAAATATTTTTTAATGAACTGGCAAATTATCACTTACCCACTTAAATGCAAAATTCCCCGCAAGAAGGAAACAGAGCGACTTTAAATTTGAAAGCAATGAAACCAAACTGTGCTGCTCATACAGATGCATTGTTTTAACTTCCCCAGAGAACAGAGGCTGTTTATAAAGCCTGATTATTGTTCAGTTAGACCTGACACTGTTGGGGCCTCGTAAAATATCACAGATACAAGCCTCATTGTGTTTACTCAATGATTGACTACACTGAAGGCATGACAAGTGAGCAACAGAAACAAAGGCAAGGCTGTGACAAGCATCGTGTTTCATGTTGGTTTGCCCACATATTAGCCCACCCAAGAGCAAAGCCAATGCAATATCCATTGTTCAAAATGTTTCGTTACTTGCCAATTGCAATGTCTACGATGCTTAACCTTTCGCATTTGAATATTTAGTAAAAACTCTCCACATTTGGATACTCACCAAAAAGGTCACACGAGGACTACAGAGCCATGGTCACAGGTGTCCAGACGGTACACTTCCAGATAAATAGGGCCATTGGCACTGATTCCACACTGACCAGCTCCTTATGTCTCTGCTGCTGCCTCAACGGACAAGGAATATGCGTCTGTGCTGCAGGATTGTCAGATATGTGACTGGGCAGTGTTAGATATCATCATCATCATCATCATTATCCCTGTCAGCATCAGGAGCATCATGTCAGAGATGACATGAGAGACGGTCCCAGTGATGGCTTGTTGCTCCAGACAGATCAACCCGTGAACCCGGAGGCAGAGCTGTGTTGCCAAGCAGAGACACACAGAAGAGATATTGTCCTCATTGGTTGTGCTGTTTTTGTCTCAATAATTCAGCTCTCTGCATCTCCACATCTTCTGAATGATTAATGGACAAAATAAAAAAAAAAAATCAATACACTGGTAAGCAACTTGTAGAAAAACATGAATATATTAACTACAATTATGGTCGATCAGCAGGCATATGAAAATAGGGCCCAGTTAGAAAAAAACGGTAGTTACCCTTTAAACAGTAAAAGCACTGCAAAGTTGATAGCCAAACTGTACTTGATAGTGATGTGGTAATGTATGTTTGTGTCCTGCAAGCCAGGTGAGGTAATTTAAAACTATAGTTTTATCTCTGGGTTCCTCTGAGGTCCATCTTCTTCCTTCGCAGTTCTCTCTCTCTCCCTCTGTGCCCCAAGTGTAACCTACCGTGACATCCTGTTGGTATACAAGGGCATTTTCCCGGCCCTTCCACTGGGTCCCCTGTGTAGTATTCAGTTCTCTGTAAGAGCTCTATAGTGAAGGGATGATCCTCTCCGAGGTCTGCCTGTGGGAGACGCCATTTGAATGTGGAACACTTAATAGTCTTAGTTAAGCAGAATAATCCCATGATTAGCAGCTGAGCATAGCTGGTCTGTTGTGCACAGTGCTGGAGGTTAACACAACCATAATCATGTGTACAGTACAGGTCTTCATTTTTGTAGTGTTTTATGTTCTTCAGAGGTCTGAAAAGCTGCACTCTTTTTGTACTGCACTGTCTAACCTTTCCAACAATATGCACATACACAACATTCTCAAAATATAGTACAAACTAGCATATAAAGGCCCTGCACTCCCACACAGGTCTCGGCCATTCTGGCTGATTAAACCTCTCTGCTGAGGTCAAGGTTGGGTGGAGCAATGATGGGAGTTACGTGAGGCCACTAAACTTCAAGAGCAATCTGTTACTGCTTCATGACTATTTGATATTTGAGAAAACGTTATTGGGACAAGGCCATGTAACCAACACAAAATAATTTTGTGAAAAAGCCACCTTACAAAAACAAAAAGTGAGAAAAAGAGCCGGGATGTACTGTAAATATAGTGTACTATTATTAGTCAGGGTTCAAATTAGCACCATTTAACGTTACCAGGCAAATGCCATATAGACAGTAAAAGAAATGCTGGTAAAATATGCAAGTGGCTGGTAGATTTTCACTCACCAGCCAAAAAAACAGGGTAATCTATTGAGTGGTTGTTAAAATTGGAACATTCACTAGCCATTTGGCTGGTGAACGAAAAAGTTAATTTTGAACTCTGAATACAGTATATTATGGGAGGCTGTATTACATGTCAGGGAAAATACTTAGCAAATTCAAGCACACTTTTCTTCCATGAAGCTCATTAAACATTACTGTAAGCAGCACTATAATTGTTTCCTTAGTGTAACCGACTGATGGTTAAGCAGGCCTAGTGTTACCTGGACCACCCACTATAACGTTAGCTAGCTACTACAATAATACTACACATAAAAACCTTTACAATTAACGCCAGTAGTGTTGTGCTACTTTTTCTTCACTTTAGTGAATATTAGCCACTGCTAATACTTCCTTGCCTTAAACGTTACTTTCGTGACATTTTGAATTATTTACCTTACTTGTAGTTAATAATGTATTTTAAGGATACTTCCCATGTATCGACGGAGAATCTTTTTTTTTTTTCATATGAAGACTAGCCAGTAAAGTTATTTATTTCGCGCCGTTGTATCATTGCCAGCGGGCACACAGCTGGCTCGACTTTTACAGATGACATTTGCTGCATATCGATATTAACGTTACTAAGTTAATTATTGGTAAGATACTCTATTGCTTTAACGTTGTATTCCTGTGTCCCAGCTACGACTACATAAAGTTAATGAAATCGAAAATCGAAACGCTAAAGAAGCTAGCTAAGTTAACTTTAGGTTGGCTAGCTAGCGTTAGCTATATAGACTTAGCTAGCATAGCTCTGCTTTTTCTGTGAAACTGTGGTTTTAGCTAACGTTAGGTTACCTTGAGAGTCAAATGTGCCTTATCTTGTTTAATACAGTCAATTCAGCGGCGATGGTAATGGTTAGGAAAGCCTCCAGAAATGCTGGGATCTACACACAGACACACAAATCCCGCAAGAGGACTCATCATCGGCCCCGTCCAACCAGAACCATCATGACCCGCAGCCAGTGTAACACCAGCGGTAGCTTCTTCTACAGGCTCCCGTCAGAGGTGTTTGACATGATCCTGGATAAACTATCTGGTAGGTGCAACTGGTTAGCCTAACATAACCTAATAACGTTCACTACATGCCCTTCAGAGTGTGATTGAAACTTTCACGTATTTTGCTGACTAACCTTAAGTACCTTTGCTTCTGAACTACATTTCTTCTGGGGATAAGAACAGATTAATGTCCTGATATTTTACGGTGCTTTGTTAAGTGTCTATCAGCAGTCATTGGATATTTTAACATGGGCAAATCACAAGCAAGTCTCAAGTCTTAACCTTCAAGTCTCAAGCAAGTCCAAATCATTTTTGTGACAATCAAGCAAGTCAAGTGAAGTCATAGCTTTGGTCAAGCAAGTCACAAGTCAAGTCATACAAAAGTTTCCATTTTTAAACAAGCTAAAGACAGTGGTTATAAACTGCTGGAGTTTTATTTGCATTTTTTCCTACTCAATATTCAAAAGACATTGCGTCCAAGACACATACATCTGAACAGTTTAAATTTATACAGATGGAAAAGCACAGCCTAAAACTGATATTAGGCCAACAATAAATCAACATACATATTTGTTCAGTATGCCTCAAACATGGCATCAAATCATGAAATTCATCAAATCATGAAATTCATTCAAACAATTCAAGTATAATGGTTTCTAAGTCAAATAATATTCTTTAAACATGCCTCACTTTTATGGGACAGAAACACATTCTTTAACCTTTCCTTCTCTTAAAGAAGAAAAAAAAAAACATTCTTTAAGAGAAGCTGAATCCCACCACCTTTGTGTAATTTGGAGAGATTGACTGAGTGTATTTATCACATGGAATGAATACAATATATTTGTCAGTGTATTTGTGAGTGAATGTGTGCATGTTTGAGAGAGAGAGTGAAAAGTTAATAATATTGGTGAGTGAATATGTGCGTGTGTGTGAGCGTGCAGTGTGTTGTGTGTGTATGTGTGCCTAGCTTTATACACATACTTACGTCTGCATGTGTGTGTGTGTGTGTGTGAAGAGAGAGAGAGAGAGAGAGAGAGAGAGAGAGAGAGAGAGAGATTGCAGTTTGTGTTGTGTGTGTAATATGTATGTATGTGTGTGCGTAGTTTTATTCGCTCTTACCGCCACCTTGAACAAAGAGGGGAGGGTGTGCTTATTCATGGCCCGAAAACTAAACTGTACATAAACGTCCAAATAGTGGTTCAGCTGAATGTGGGGACAGGAACCCGAATCTCTCCCGATTTGAATTGTCTGATGAAATTCAACGTGGTGGTGGTTGTAGTCGAAGATTTTCAGATGTGTATCCTTATAGCCAAACTTTATTATTTTTTCGGTGCATAGGGGTCCATGACATTAAGTTACTATCCGTTGCCAGTCTCATTTACTGACGGTCTTCCGCCGTGTGGCGCGTCATCATATCAACGGTTTCTGTGCATGCAACAGCAATAAAATCGTAACGTTTACTCCTCCTCAATATCAGAGGGAAAAAAAAATATATATATTTATTAAACAGAAAGTCAAGTCATTTCAAGTCATTAGACTCAAGTCTAAGTCAGGTCTCAAGTCATGAATATCAAGTCAAAGTCAAGTCGAGTCTTTTATGAATGTTTATCAAGCAAGTCTCAAGTCCTAAAATTTCCAACTCGAGTCAAGTCATGTGACTCGAGTCCCCCATGTCTGATGATCAATAATATAATCAATAATATTGTGGTTTGCATACACAGTGTACACAAGTACCAAATACCAAAAGATATACCGGTTAGTAAGTTAGTAAAGAAAACAATATGTGTTCATATTATTTGAAAATCAGTATATTTTCAAATATTTCAAACATGTTTGTGTTTGTCAGAGGTGGAGATCAGTGTGTTCAGCATGGTGTCCAAGGAAATCACTAGATACATTATGAACTACATCTCCACACTGGCCTGGAAGAATAAAACGATCATTCAAAGCTTTCACCACTCCACCTGCCTTGAACAGAGATCCATTATCGGACATTACAGAGACCTGGGTAAGTGGCAATGCATTGGCATGTAAGCTGAATGTTTGATCTTGTATAGATCTTCTCCAGACGGTATATGGCGAATTTATAACTTACATTCTGTTGATCTGTGTCAGGCATATCAGCCTCTCTCAGCATTTAACATACACTTGAATGATCACCACACAGTACTTGGGATAAGCTACCTTGTCAAGTGAAGGGATAGGAAAGACCAGAATTAGTATTTTTGTATTCTAATATGCTTTTGTGTTCAATGTCTTAGGTTTGTTATTCAAGAGATGTACCCTGTTGCTACCAACAAAGGACAGGTTAAAGTTTATCTTTAGCAAGTTTTCACAGGTAAGAAAAGGAGAGGTGAGAGGACAAGCAAGATTAGATAATGTGTTGTATTAAATGTCACATAAACAAAGAACATGTAATTACACCAGGCTAAATGGTTTAATTTATCTGATGGATTAGATTTATAGAGTATTTAAGACTAGTCATGAAAAAGCTAAATGGTTAGTAACATAGTGTAATTTGCCTCATTCCCTTACATCCTTTGGAATGCTGCACATGTATACATTGCAATGTTGTTGTTGAAACAATATGTTATCCTGCCCTAACATCTGTTGATCTATGTTCATGATGAGGCAAAATAAATAAAGTTGTCCCACTGATCTGTTTCAGATTCCATGCTTCCTGTTGGAGCAGTGTTTGGCACCAGACTGCATTGGCTTCTCCAGCTACGGAGTCTTCCTCCAGGTAAGGGCCTTATAGAAATACAGATCATGTCAATCATGATACCCTTTGTGTCCCATCCGAGTGCCTGAAAACATGTAAGCAGGGAAATATGACTCTTTTCTGTTATATTATTTATATAATATTTAGATGTGTTCTATTGAATACTTTACAGACACTGATCGCAGGTTGGGATGAGCTGGAGTGCCACAGAGTCTTCAACTTCCTTTGTGACTTCGCAAATCTGCTGCAAAAAATGGAGGCAGTCATTACTGGAAAACCAGGTGTGCTTTTCTGTTTCTGAAAGTGAAAATGTTACTGAATATAGAACAGGGTTTTTTTTTGTAGAAAAATGAAACAATCCTGGTGAAAACCTGGCGAAGTCTGCGTTGCACGCTTAGCTTTGTGAAAGCCTAAATGGACCTAATACAAAAAACATGTTTCTAAATTTGTTTGTCTGTCCTCAGGGGTGAGGTGGTACCAAAAGCTGCAACTCCGTCTATTCTGCCGTCAGGTTCTGTTGGACCCATGGCCCAACCAGTCGGAATGTCAGTTCTGGCTAATGCAACTCCTGAAACCTTGGCCCATGGTCAGCCAGGCACACTTACTGTTCATCCTCTATGGACCTCTGCTGCCTGAGGGTAAGATTACTTTCATACCTAAAGAAAGCAATCAGTTATTTGGGTTTGTATTCTTTTGACTTCATGAGAACAAAGTAATTGGGCTGATTTTTCTTTTGTTGAGAATGATGTTTCTGCATTTGTTAACACTGCCACTCTGAAAACGCGATCAGACTGTAATCCTTGCCTACAGAAAGCGCTGTGCAGTATAGTTAAAAAATGCAACAAATCGTATGTTAGTGGTGAGCTTTGTCCTGAAATGATTTTCTTTCTGTACCAGATTTCTCATCAGTAAAAAAATGACTGCTACCTCTTGGCCGTGGTTGATAATTATGTTGAAATGTTCATTAAAATACAAAATACAAGGCTATTGGGTTGAACTACCACAAGTGTTCAGTAGTTAAAAGCAAAGTATAGATGTATTATCAGGCCCAAATAAACCACTTATAGTGTCATACTATGGTGGAGGAGGCCTGGGTAACTTACAGTACATTGGTATTGGAGAACTTGGCTGCATTTTTTTATTGTGATGTGGTATAACACAGTTATTAAGTGAGGTTCCCTCCTCCATGCAGGCTCCCTCGGTTGGCAGGATCTGGTGGAGAGGGGCCTGCCTCACAGCGCTCTGTGGGACCTGGCCAGGGCCATCCTTCTGCTTTTCAGCAAACTAGAAGTCCAAGGCCAGTGCACCAATTCGCTGCTGTCAATCTTGGAGGAGCTCATTGGTATCATACTTCCGTGGTTCTCAAATGTTTTCATGTCACAGATAGACACATAGTAGTTAACTAGGGGTGTGACGAGACACTCAGCTCATGAGACGTGACAAGACACAAGATTTTAAATCTATTTTAAAGAAAACTACAATTAAGAAATATGACTGGAAAAATAGTCTCTCCTCAGAGAACCAAGGTTACAATGTAACCAAGCGTTTTATTGCAGCAGTATACAAGGAACTAGGCTGCTCTTGTATTGATTTATGACCATTTTAAGACGAGGGGAGAACATTTGTTTTCAAATTTAGTTTCAAAAGTAAAGTTAGGTTTTGCTTTCTGCTTCCAATTAATTTAAAAAAAGACAGAGAAAGGGAGCGATCTGCGTGAGTCAGTGTCACACTGAACTGCACGCTGCAGTCTGTGTGTGTGTGTGTGTGTGTCGGGCACGCGAGAGAGAGAGAGAGAGAGAGAGAGAGAGAGAAAGAAAGACGTACCCTCTAATGCTCAGACTGATCTCATAAAGTGGCGTATGGATGACACGGTAATTTGTATGCCATTTTGGCGTGTTATCAAGACTCATAATCACTTTTTAGCGTGTTTGTCAACGCCGTTCGGCCACCATTAACCTACATTACGGTGAATTATTGCCGTTGCGAGTAGTATGAAAGGATGTAAGTCCGCAGATGGGTAAAACACCGGACTTTCACCCAGGAGAGCCGGGTTCGCGTACCGCATGTGGCATGTTTATCAACTGTTTTTTTTTTAATTATTATAATTTTTTTTTAAGCCTTCCCCAATGTTTCTTTCCTAAACCCAACCATTTATTGTTTTCCTAAGCGTGTGACGTTGGTCACCGTCGTGTTTTTGTCGTTTTTTTAGTGTTAGTAAAGCCTTTCCCAATGTTCTTTTCCTAAACCCAAGCTTTTTGTGTGACGTTGTTGTCGCAATAGCGATAACGGCACGTTCTCGTGGATGTATGTTTACATCCGCTGTATACAGCATAGACATACACGTGGATAGCTCAAAATGCGTACAGATAACACGCCATTTGGCTTTAGGAAAGTGGCGTGTATGTTTTCGCAAAGTCATGATGCCCAACGCTGGCTTTTTTACCAGCGTTAGAGGCAGCTTTGTACAATTGCAACTCTGCTACCGCTCTGCAAAAGTGAACTCAGAGTCAACTTTGGCGAACGGGCAGGGGATCTTCAATGCTAATTTAGAGGTCCGAGCCAGATGTATTATAAGACCAACCACGTCAGACTTCATCTACTGGCGGCGTCTGCACTTGTGACCGATATCGCGAGACAATTTTTACCGTGATGAGAAGTCTCGTCACATTTTAATGTCGCGTGGGACGAGATCTCGTCACACCTCTAGTGTTAACCCCATGTGATAAGAAATGTAACTGATCGTCACCTTGGTTGTCCTCCTCCTCGTCATCTCCAGTCATTCCTCAGCCGTGGCATGTGGAGAATGTGGCTCGTCTGTTGGTGCTGTGTGGCAGCAGTCTCTGCTACACTGTTCTAGTCAGCAAGGCTGTCAATAGACGACTTCTTGAGACCTCCAGACTCATTGTGTACATCATACTGGTAAGAATACTAGTTATTTTATCATCAGCTGAATAAATGAAAAGAAATGTAAGCCTTATTTATGGTTAAACTGGTCAGTTTGCATTTAGTTGTGAATCAGATATTGGCCAGCATTATCCATCTCTCATTTGATTTGATATGATGCAATTAGACTACAAAGTCATTGTACAGTTGATTCATATTAGATTGAACATAGATTAAGGACAAGTGTGCAGAATAGCTTCAGCAGACAGGGAAACGATGGTATTTCTCTTTGTTAACTATGTCTGTAATTGTTTCTCCTGACTGCATTTTATTATATGCTTGATTTCCTTTATGTTAATCAAAAATCTTTTGACCAATTGGCCTTGTTTATTTTCACTGGTCATGGTAGGAAAAGCAGTAAGCTATGCCAGGTAACCTGTGCACAACACCAGGACCTTGGACCTGACCTTAATTGAAATTATTATTAACTAACAAATTGTTAATTTCATTAATTAAAGCTACGACAACATCTGTGCTGTAAAAAGGCATATTGGTCCAGTTTTCTGTTTTGTATGGCTTCATCCTTAGGTGTGTGAGAAAGACGGCTATCACATGTCCTGGGCAGTGAAAATGGTGCAGCAGATCTGCAATGTCTTCACCACGGCTCCTGAAAGGTTCGGCTTCATCCAACAACTGGAGAACATGTTTTCCGAAGTCACCAGGGAGTTTTTTGAGTTTTCTGTTGCAGGTGAGGTGGGACAGCTCAATTTTATTTCATTCTTTCGTTCTTTACTCGTGGTACCAAAAATTTATCTTGAAAGGAAAAATAATTCCTTGCATCAAGTAATACCACACTTATTTGATATTGCAATCATAAAAGTATGAAGAAACAATAAATACAGCATTACAATGGTGGGCAAAGCTACAATAATAAAATATTGAAAGAAAAATGACAAAACAAACAAGGAAATCACAACATATGGGCAGATGATGCAAACAATGTTGAGGGGCAGGCAGATTTAAATAGTTACCAAATAAAATATGCAAAATTTACAGATGTGGATATATACAATCATAAATAAATTATATTATGTATGTATGTATGTGTGTACGTATGTATGTTTGTATGTATGTATTCTGTATCCAGAGAATAAACGGGTGATGGGTGGCTGTGCATATGTGTGACAGCTCAGACAGATGGGATTTTATTGGGAAAGGCTCATTTTACCTTAATTTATCAAAAACATTTTTGTCTCAATTTCGCTACCCAGAGCAAACCCTCATTTGTTTGCCTTTGATTACGTCCTTCCTTGAATTTTTGCACCCATTTTATCGACACCCATGCTAATGGGCAATAAAAGATCTGGAGTCGTGCATTCATTACATTATTTAACTATCTGCTAATGTGAATTTATGAAAAAAACATAACTGTTTCAAGCTCTATCTGCTATAGAATGGGTTTTGCCATCCAGTATGCCATTAAAAAAACAAAAACTGGAGTGATTTCAGACTTACTGAGTGAAAATTCTTGCCACTCTCAAAAACATTCACATAATTCGTATGTATATATACATATAATTCCCAACCTCTTTGGCTTTTAAGTAAGTGAAAGTTTTACTGAGGTAGATTTGAGAAAAGCTAGAAAAAACTTCTTTTTTTGCTACTGCATTTTGTTAATCATATTGTGACCACCTAGATTTATCTCCCAACTCCTAGATGTTGGGAACCACTGCCCACAATAGTTCTTTGAATACCTCCACAGTGCCTCGGTTTCAAATGAAAAGCGGTATAAAAAGGAATTACTGTAATCACCTTCATCTGTTCTCAGGGAACCATCTTGACGACAGGGAGACTTTCCAGACCCTGTGTATCCTCCTGGACTCCAGTGCTCGCTTCCACACTAAATTCCTCCACATGTTCCTCAAATAGGAATGATGCAGATTAAAAGTGACAATGGAGAGAAGGAAGAAAAGAAAAGAAAGAAAGAAAGAAAGAAAAAAAACGTAAATAATGAAGGGGGTTAACGATAAACAGATTGAAAGAGAGTGATGGACCTTAATAACAATAGTCAGACTTGGAAAAGGCGAGTGTTGTCATGGCAGCCTTAAAAGTTCAGAGAAATCTGAGGGTGGAATTGGTTATCAGTTCACTATACGCTATAACCAACATTGCATGTGTTGGTTAAAAGGGCTGTTAAATTACTTTGGCTAAACAGCATGGTTATTTGTACAAATTTTATATTTCTCTCATAGTTTCAAAATCTTGTTATTCGTGAAGATCTTGCATGCAAATTTTTGTAAAAATGTAATATTTATTCATTAACAGTAACAATATTTATTGACATTATTTATTATTTATTCACATTGAACCTTTCTGTAAATGTAGTGATATAATTATTACATTGTTTTTGTATAATTTATTAAATTGGTATTTTCAATTTTAATTTGTCTTCATTTACGCATTTTATTTCTTTTTAAAGGCAGCATGTCCTCCTTCTAAAAATAGAAGAATAGCACACACTCAGCAAAAAACAAGCTTTTATTATCCTCCAGGTAGTACAATATTCAGCACTGACAGCATTTTCAAAAAAAAAAAGCTTAGTCGATGAAATTTGTTACATTTAAATGATGTATCATGGAATAAAAAAGAAGCTGCTTCAAATAAAAATGTTTATATGTTACTGAATACAGAAACAACATTAGGCTTTTTTTTGTTTACAGTATGTTATTCAGACTGCATTTACAGTTTTGTAATGATGTACTGTAACTATTAGGCGCTTTAAAAAAATCAATTTACATAGTAACCCTATACAAATTAAGCTATGACCAAGATTTTGTTTTCCAAAGAAACATGGTTTCAAAGTTGTAGCATGCACAGGAAGTACTAAGCTATTTGACAGTGAAGTTTAAGGCCTACAACATCAAGTGTGATGAATACTCCAAGTGGTAAATTAGATCCAGTTACCACATCCACATCACGTCCATGGTCACAGGCATTTCAGTCATTCATGTGCTCATTGTTTTCATATGATCTGGCAGGAGAAAAACAGAAACATAGATTTTTATGGATTTTTCTCTTTAGTGTTAACAACAGCCACACATACCTGCTGTTTTAAGTAATGCTCATTTGGCATACCATGACTTAAATACCATCCAAAGAGATACTGAGATAAAATCTACCACCACAATCACTATACATGTTGATACTTACTGTGCAATTTGTTCTATGGGTATGGAAAAAAAAAAACATGTCTTAATACTGACAGCATTTGAACATTGAAATTCTAAGCACAATTTAACATGGCCTTTTTGTTTCTTTTGGCCCAGTATGACAGTTTTATGAAATGTACTGGACAGACACATTACCTTGTAGCCAGTCCAACCCTTCCTGGAGACCCTCTCCTTTGATAGCATTGCTGGCACTGAAAATAAATAAGAAGTCAAGGAGTTAATCTCCTTGTAGTCTCGCTTTGCCAGACCATCCACACGCTGCGGAGCGGAGGAGGGTCTGGCTACTCCACACAGCATTCCGGGATGGTAGAAAAACTTGCTCTGGTTTATTGGCATTTCTTTAAACCAATCACAATTGTCATGGGTGGTGCTAAACTCCACACAGAGCCGCTGTAAAATAGTCTTGCAACAGAAAACTCAGATTGGACAGATAGTCTAGCTAGCTGTCTCAGTTTACCCTGTAGAGATCTGAGGAGCAGTCAACCATAGTCCTCATGAATCCACCAAAGTTTAAAATTCCAACACAAAGGAAATGGACATCGGTGAAAATACATGCATCCGGCAGAATTTCCTGTGGCACCGCAGCAATTCCGGAAGTGGAACGTCGGGGATATAGACTAATCTCCTTGTGGCACTTTCTCACCAGTTTTCTTGGATCCTGGATGTTTAAAGCTGCCTAGCTCTTAATCCATCTGCCTCCCATCTGCCTAATGAGTAAACAGGGTGGTAAACACTATGTTACTACTCTGTATAAGACTTTAATCTGTAACTCTTGAAGCACAAAATGTTGAGGATCGGGAAGAGGCAGGGCTTGGCTCAATTCAGCCAATTGAATCCAAGTGCACTTACTTCAAACTACTCATCAATATCTCTGGAGGTGGCTTTGGAGCCTTTGCTTACAGACCCTTTATCAGGGTGAATATTTCTACAATTATGTGGCCACATCAATGTCACAGCATCCTTGTAGGACTTGACCAGAGTACTATAAGTGAGAATCAGAAAGAATTATGAACTAAAGATTGGTTTGGAATGACTATGTGTGGCCTGTTTGGAAAAGCAAGGACAGATATTTTACCAGATGTTCCAGGGTTTGTCTTTGATGTTCTCTAAAGACAACATCTGTGAGACTTTGACAGAAGACATGGCATCACGCAGATCCGTCTTGTTAGCGAAGAACAATACTGGTATCTTTTTGTTGCGGATATCTGGATAGTAAGACAGACATGAAGACCAGTGAATCATTGGCAAAGAGGAAGATACAAATCTTTTTATTTTTTTTGTTTATCCAATAAGGAGTTAAGTATCAGCAAAGTGTATAGTTTGTGTAGACATATAGCCTATCTTTAAATGTGATTATTCTTAATTAATATATTAAAAAGTTGTACCATATTGGACCAAGTGCCATGATGGAGGACTAAAACTAGCAGGTTTTCATTAACTTAACGTGACACACAGTGATTTCTACAAAATTTTTTGGCCAGTAAAATGAATTTTTATAGTCTTAAGCTTAGTTTTTCATGCCACATGGTTGAACATGCCAGATTCAGACAATGAGTATACTAACAACTTAATTCCAGGACACTGTTAATAGTATTACTAATGCCTGCAAAGAAACGCCCATTCAAACTGTATCATTTCTATTATTTCACAGAATATGAACCATGCCTGACAATGTATTTTGTAAAAGGCCACAGTTGGTGTCATATATCATTACGGTATAAATATATATTGTAAATATTAATACATTTATACAGTATATGTCAATTGTGCATTCTACTGAAAAGAAATAGGATCCATACTGTGTCTTTATACAAATGAGTTAAAACAGCATTGCCGGTATTTTGTACCTTCGTGATTGAGAAGAGTTTCTAGCTCCTCTTTGGCAACAACCATTCTCAGTTTGTCACCGCTATCAATGACAAATATGATGGCATGGCTCTCTCTAAAGAAAGACAAGAGAAGAAGTTATAAATGACAGACTCATGTTACAGTGATGCATTTTGATAAGCATGTTGTGTGTTTCATACTTGTAGTAATGCTCCCATAGGTTTCTATATCTGCTCTGCCCAGACATATCAAAGACCGTAAAAGACAGGCTGCATGCAGAAAAAAAAGAGAGTAGAGACAGCTGAGAGCGATACTTTTATGCTGCATTTTTATTTTTTTTATTTCATGTCTGTCAAAAATAATAGTGATAAATATACATTATACATTTCTACCTTGAACTCTTGAACTTCTCAATGTTGAAGCCAATTGTTGGGACTATATCAGGTGCCGGTGTCTGCGCACACACAGTCGCACGCACACATGTGCGCACACACACACACACGCGCACACACACACACACACACACACACACACAGCCAAGTAATGGCAAAAGTATGTCAACAAGTAGTATAAGAAAAGTAAAATATGGGCTTTACCTGACTAACATGTTTCCATTCTTCTGACAATGGGCCTAAATGATTGGAATTCTGAAAGCAAGCAATCAGTGAATGATTGCAGTGAAATAAAGGGAATTTTGACAGGCCTTGCCCCAAATGATCATGGTATAGATTAAGATTTTAAAAAAATGCAACAAGTTTGTGTACCCACATTACAGACTACGGTACACAAAGGCCTCTCACTTTTTCTAACAAAATAACTTTAATCCCACAGTCTCATGTACTTACATTAGACGGTTTGAGTTGGTTGATGATGGTAGTTTTGCCACTGTTGTCCAGTCCCAAACACAAAACGTTGACCTCTTTTTTCCTCAGGCCGAGCCAGCCCGACAGTTTATCCAGCAGCCCCATTAGACTTGATTGACGCTACAACATTTAAATTGTAACGCATCACCCCATGGATAGTCTGACTATTGGAAATTAAATATAATTTACAAATTCTCTGCAAATTCTCCTAATGATAAACATAGCCGTGGATCGTGAGTTCCCAGTCCTTGCTTTGAATAGTGTCACAAGCTGAGATGCTGCCTTGGTATATGTAATCCTATTAAGGCGATTTAAGCTCTGTGAACCACCTGGTGACAAGAGTATGGAGCTCTCCAGGCCCCCTATCCTGATTTCCTACTCTTACTTTACTTTAATTGGAGTCACCATCAATCTGTTTTGTCATTCTGTGTGTTTTACACTGTGAGTGTTGATGTAAATCTACGGTAAATGAAAAATATAAAAAAATAAAACAGACCGCTCCAGGCCTGTAGCTGGTCAGTGATTCAACAGCTCCATCTCTTGGTTATCAGTTATGTGCACAACTTCATGTAAGTTGCCAGGTTGAAGAGGTGGTACAGGTTTGATATATTAGACAATCATTTACATTAAAAGGTAATTGAAGAGATAACTCTGAGATTTGACTGCCTCGGAGAGGTTTTTTTCAATGGGTAGCAAGGTTTCTCCTTAATTTTAGCATTTCACAACAAGGACATTTCACAACCTGAAAGATACAAGATAGCAATAATTCATTTAAATCAGTGCCGTTTTGATTTTGATTAAGAAATGGAAACAAAATTAAATGAGCAGTCAACCACCAGAACTGTTCGTCTTTATTTGCAAATAAATATTCGCTGTAACTGCCTCTTACAGTGTGGAAGATCTACAACATCTCTTTGGAAATTATAGAAAAATAAAATACAAGAATTATAAGTATACTTGTACTTTGTACAAAATAACGTTCTAACATTGCTCAGCAGTAGAACATGCTAAACAAACAGCATCTGATATTCTTCTTAGTCTGTAGAAGGATGGTGACCGCGAGCGTGCGTGCGCAAATACTTTGTATGTGAGTGTATATGTGTGTTTGGATGTGTGTGTGCACCTTTCCTACTCCTGCAGGCTGGGATGCATAACTATGCTGTGACCGAAAGGCACAGATCTCTAGATCCAGTCTGCCTTTGACATTAATCATCGAGCCACAATTCGTAAGAAAAACCATTGCTGTAGAGGGGCGGTCGCTCTCTTGAATATGGAATACAACTCAAAGTAATGGCTAGGTCCTGTGACTGCACTGAAACTTATGAACCACACCTAAAGTGTCTCTGTCTTGCATGGTTAACGGACTGTAAGGCATTCTACGTGAGTGTGTGTGTGTGTGTGTGTGCGTGTGTGTGTGTGTGTGTGTATGTAAGTAAGTGTGTTTGTTACTGTTGATTTAAGAATGACACATGAGTTATGATGCTGCTGTTTATATTTATTCTCCCTCTGCCGTCATTAAAGTCACTTACTGTCTCTGCTGGACAGCTCTGTCCTGATCACATAAACCATAGACTACTCACCGGTTTCTATCCACCAGGTTTTAGCTACTTCTGCTGCCCCCAACTCAACTAACTGGCTATATTCTGCAGCAATGCCTATTCACCACTTAGTTAGCGGATGAAGAAAAATGATTATTTTAATGGCAAACATCTGACAAATTGACATTATCTACTGCAGATCCAACAATTTTCATTCCAGACTACATCTATGTACACTGGTTTCCCATATTGCCACAAATGCCACAACCTTCACATGACCACAATTTAAAAACAGACTGGAGTAGAGCTTTGCATCTACGACACACTATTCTGCTCTGACATCTTAGATCAACTTTGTCCACGAAATGCACTGCATTAGTGCGTGTTCAGGCAAAAAGAAAATGAATGTATATTAAAGCATTTCGGCTAATTCTGAAGAACCATATAAGTCCATGTTTAGTTTCCAGACAAACATCTCCTATCTATATCTAAATTATGTTAACATTCATATGTTAGGACAGTGGAGATTGTGTACTTTCAGGCAATGTATAACATTTACAATCCAAAATAAATCAGGCTTATCGTTACACAACTGCGAGTACACTGGTTGCTAAAAACTGTCAGAATAGACTTGTATGGTTATTCATCTGAAGGCAACGGATCCAGTTCTGCAAGGTAAGCATGTGACAATAGAAACAGGTGGATGGTGTGGTGGGAGCCTCATGTTAACATGTCAACAAGAGTTCTCTCATTGCACAATTCTTCATCTTTCTCTGAGATACTGAGGTGACTGCATAATACTGTATTGCTGATTCGGATAAAAATCTGAAATAAATAAAACATCTTAAATAAGATCCAGATTTACTAGGGCTTTCACATACAGGACTGCACATATATAGATATTAGGTTATGATAATAATTATCGATTAATTGTCTATACACTTTTGAACATTCAAGAAATCTCCATAACTTGCTTCTCACTTCTTTATTCAAGTATTCGCATACCAGATTCTCTGGAGAGAGGGTTAACTAAAGCAAAGCAAATAACACCTCCATGATAAATAATCAAACTCTGAAATAAAAGATATTGAGGATACTTTTCGATTGCACACCCGATAGCAGCTACATGAGCACATAACTCAGAGCGAGAAAATGGCAAAAAAAGAAGAAGAAAATAGTCAAAAGTTCCGGTAGATTACGTTTGCAAATCTACATCTCTAGATATTGTTGCTTCACACACAAAGTACTGCTGCTGCAACAAGGCATTACATTCCCCTAAGTGAGGGCCTGGGCCCGTCTTTAAAGTCGATCAGGCTGCAATAGTCTGGCAGAGCCAGGTATACTGGGTAAGGGGTGTATAGTAGGAAAAAGTCTGTTACTAATGGATGTGAGGGAGACCAGGGGGCAGTCTGCTGTGGTAGTCTGTCCAATTGCCTCCTTAATGAGGGGTTAAGACTCAGGCACAGGCTGTAGGCTGTCTGTCCAATGGTCTAGACTTCACTTCCCTCTGGTCCATCTATCTGTCCATCCCAGGTTGTGTTAAAGGTTGTCCTCATACATGAAAACCCTTCTCCTGTTCGTGCAGTAGCTGAAGGCGGAGGGTCTGTACGCTGCTGGTGATCCGCCTCTGGTGGCCGATCAGCTCCACCCCTATACGCCTCACATCTCTAGGCCGAGAGGGGAAACACAAAAACAAACACACACAAGACGCTTTAAGTCTTACTCGTGAGGACTTTTCATTGACTTCATTTATTGCCTCATTTTTTTCTTCTTCAGGGAAGCCCTTTTCATCACGTAGGCAATGTTAACTCTGTCTGGTAAAAGGATGTGATGTTTTGATCACAAATGTGCTATAAGCGTCATTAACTGTCCTCAGTCATAAGGGCTGAGTGAAGATTAAAAAAAAGGATCTCACTTTGAAGTACATCCCTCATTTTTCTATCCTTGTAAAAACATCTTATGTATGTATGTATGTATGTGCACACTGAGTTTATGTAAAACTAAACATATTTATCCTACAACCACAAGGCTGTATCAACAAATCAAAAAGGGGAGCAAAATCTCAAACATGTTTTTTTATTTTTTATAAATGATTGACTTGGTAACTGTCCAAAGTGTTGAAATTTGGCTCCCCTCTTTTGATTGGTTGTTACACTCTGTGGCTCAGTATGTTATTTCACACTGTGAATTAGATGCCGGACCATGACCAAAACATCACGCCTTTAATTAGCTCGGGACTGATAGTGTGCTGGAATTTAATTTCTTCTTTCAAATGGTTTCATTTTCATAATATATACCCGCATTATAAAACATCTCTTTTGTATGTAAAAAAAAAAAACAAGCTCATTAAGTGATGTAAACACTTAGAGAAATAAAACAAACTAAATTAAGAAAGGTAAACAATTAAGTAATTAAAGGACTATTCTTGTAATTTAGTATTACACGTACATAACGTTGGGGAGCTTGTGTCATCAAACAGCAGAAGCTGAAATATCCTGTATTTTACCACCTGGTATGAGTCTTGTGCCAAAAACCCTGGATCCTACACTTCCCATTATGCAACTTGACAATGTTTTTCATTAAAAAAAAAAAAAAAAAACTCCTTGCCTGAAGAACACCCAATTTCACTTTATGAGGTGTTTTAACATTAATATGAGTTCCCCCAGCCTGCCTATGGTCCCCCAGTGGCTAGAAATGGCGATAGGTGTAAACCGAGCCCTGGGTATCCTGCTCTGCCTTTGAGAAAATGAAAGCTCAGATGGGCTGATCTGGAATCTCCTCCTTATGAGGTCATGCGAAGCATGGCAGTTGGTCAAGGCCATACCCCCACCCTCCACCTTGCCTCCCCCCTCTCTTCCTCAATAACATTTAAAGCTACAGACACAGAAATGGCAAATACTAAGGAAAGCTCATTGTTGGACTGGCTCTAGTGGCTGTAATTCTGCACCAAGGCTGAATTTCGGGAAAGAGACTTCAGATACAGTATTAGGGGACCGCTGAGGCTCTACTAGACTTTAAAGTCTCAAGCTGAATTTGATATAACCCTGATTACATCACTATGCCATCATCAGGGTTACTAACAAGTAAACTGAACTTCATGAGTAATTATTATTATTGGTGTGTCCCTTTATATCACCACTGCTGCTACAAAGATAGGTCCTATTTGGTTTCATGCCATTTAATAATGGTAATAATGTTTTGGCTCTGCTACTCACTCAATACTCATCCTCGCCACAGAATCCAATGTGTCGTAGCCAGCTGCCATGAAATTGCTTTTGTACTGAGTCATCTTAATGGAGTCCAGCCAGTCGCCGATGGAGATGAACATCGGGTAGTCCATTTCCTCCCCCGGAGACTCCGGTAGACTGATATGAAAAAATAAAAAATAACCCAGATAATTTCAAATCCTGCCAGTTTTCCTAAACATCTCAGAGGTAGACAACTGACCTTACTGGCTTAAAGAATTCAGAGTGACACACACACACACTTGGTCCTACTTTTAGGAGTAGGAGTAAGAGCATTTTTATACACTTTCTTAACCAGAAAAGTCACCCTATCTTTGCCTGGATTTAGGAGAGATGTCCTATCAAAGCTTACTGTGTATTGTAACTCAAATAACTCAAGTTCTGTTCTTAGTTCAGAGATGCTTGAAAAATACGATCCCCTGTCGCCTCTGCTCAAATTAACTTACAGCAGGCTCGTGCACACATAGACAGTGTCTAATAACGTCATTGCAATCGCTACATTGATATGCAAATTAGGCATTCACTAATTAAAATGCGCTCATTTGCATACATTTAACAAGGCACTGCAGGTGAACAGGATAAACAAAATAAACATATCAGCACAGAACTTCCCCTTAAATGTTAGGGTTAGATTAATTTAGAAGAGATCTACAGATGCAGCCTAAAACAAATACCATCTAAATGTGTATTTTGGAAGTTTTATTTCCAATAGAGTAAAAGAAGACATGGAACCAAAATCTCTAAATCGACCACAACATGAAAAAAAGTGTCCCGCATTAAACGGTAACTTCATCATTTGGATTGTAGGCTCCTCATCTAATAATAACAGTGTTTTTTCATTATTGGTGGAGTGTTTTTTCCTGTAAAATTAACACAATCGCAGCAACATTCTTTTTCAGTTTAGTGTGAAGATTTTTCCAAAAGATTTTTTGGAGTTTTATTTACCACACCAAAAGATTTAAAAATATGTATTGCCATTTGCAAAATAAACAAAACTATGTCCCTCTCCTTGGTGCAGTCACTTCTGAATATATACTTGAAACTAGTAGCATAGAAAACATGCACATTGTGGCAGAGTTTCCTTTGGTGTTTGGGATTAACCTGATATAAAAGTATCTGTGTGAACTGATTATTTTGTTGAGTATTTATTAAATCTATTAAACAATTGCGTAAGGGAAATAAGATAAATTGGTAAGGTAGTCAGAGTTGTGTTAATATATTTCATTTTTTTTGTTTAAATAAATAATTATTCATTAACTATTAGGCCTTTTTTTTTTTCTTGAGCCCCTTCCGCCTAAAACGTCTGTGCACGTCCCTGACTTACAGTGCATTTAAATTTAAAGCATTTCATGATGCTAGGAACTGTTTAATACTGCACCTCTGAATGTCCTCTACCAGTGGCAGCAGGCTGCTGGGGTTACGGATCAGTTTATCCAAGAAGGTAACAACATCGGTGAATTTAGGCCGGTGACTCCTCTCCTTCTGCCAGCAGTGCAGCATCAGTTGGTGCAGGGCCACGGGGCAGCCCATCGGTGCAGGCAGCCGGTAGCCCTCTTCAATAGACAGAATCACCTGGAGAGACAGTCGGATGTGATAAAGGACAAAGTCTAAATGTGGAAGATGGCTACTTGATTAAAATTTTATTAGCTTGAAAATGGATCTACTCGGAAATCAAAATAGTGGTTTCTCTTTGATCTTGCAGACAAACACAATAAACGTACTGAATATAAAAAAATATATAAAAATGTAGCATTGTTTGGCGTTATATAAATTTGCATTTAAGGTCTGAGGTTTTGGGGTTGCATTTACAAAGCTTTACAGTGCTACGAGTTGATCCTACTCAACTTATATGAACATTCTTTAAAATTATTTTCTATGAATAAAGTCCTAAAATGTAGGTTAAGAACATTGTAAACGGTGACTTAACCCTCATGCCCTCCTTAAAAAAACTTACTCTCGACACCTTCGAGGCAAAAATGTCCACGCACACAAAAACTGTTATTAAATCATCATATATCAATATTTTTTTCTGCTTTTTTTTCATAAATCACTTAAACAACTTCTAACCTAATCAAAACTACCAAACATTCAATCATTTTCAGGATTTTAACCCTTTAAATGCCAGTTTATGTATTTGAAGTATTTCATTTTTATTACAAAAACACAAAAAATATTTTTTTCCATATAATGAATAATATCTAGATGGGGCTTTGGTGGTGATTAGAGGCTTGGATATGTCAAAGATAAGCAACAAAATTAATTTGATTGCATTAGTTTTTTACATAGTTCCAGATACTCCCCTTTGGACACCTTCGAGGCAAAAATGTACATGTCCAAAAACTGATATTAAATCATCATATATCAATATTTTTTTCTGCTTTTTTTTCATAAATCACTTAAACTACTTGTAAATTGCTCAAAACTACCAACAATTTAATAATTTTCTGGATTTTAACCCTTTAAATGCCAGTTTTAAATCTTTGAAGTAACAATTATTTATGAAAAACCCAACAAAACATTAATTATTTTCCATAAAATAAATCATAGGGGAATGGGGCTTTGGTGGGGATTAGAGGCTTGGATATGTCAAAGATAAGCAACAAAACTGATTTGATTGCATTAGTATTTTTATGTAATTCCAGATACTCCCTCTGGACACCTTCGAGGCAAAAATGGCCCCATTGACTTCCATTATAACCACATGTTTTGATCTCACTGCCTTTACAGTATAAAACCATGCATTGCGTAATGTCGCATTTCATTTGCAAGAAAACTAGTCATATTTGAAATTTTTACAGTATTTCACCAGATTCAACCATTTGGCCCTTGTAGGCCGGTGCAGGCATGAAATTATAGTTATATTATGTAGCTGTGTGTGTGTGTGTGTGTGTGTGTGTGTATGTGTGTGTTTGTGTGTGTATGTGTGTGTGTGTGTGTGTGTGTGTGTGTGTGTGTGTGTGTGTGTGTGTGTGTGTGTGTGTATATGTGTATTGTGTGTGTGAGAGTTTTGCGTAAATCTGTAAGCAAGCAATGATCACTTTAGGGCTGAAGAAAAGGCATCTTTTGAAGGATGCATTTCATGTGTCTTTGAAGACGTGCTTGAATAAAAACATTGTCTCCTGCATGTGCTGTAAACGGCCGCCTATCATTTCAAATGGTTTGTGGGACATGGTGGCCCTGAAGACTGGTCTCCCACTATGGACATCCCACAGGCTCCGGGTGGATTCCCCTTTGGACCGGTACACACCAGCCAAGTGTGAAGTCCCATGTATGTTCAAATCTCTTGAGCATCCACATCACTCCATCCTGAGATTGAACACCTCCCGTGTAGGTTTGTCATTTCCTGAATCAGCTGATCATGTCAGGAGTGAAGAAAAGGTGGAAAGAGGATGCCACATCATGGATTCTTGATATGGCATATCTCGTGGGCTCTGGCATCATGCCGGTCGGTGCTTGAATGTTGCGCAGCGTCTCAGTATTAGATGGAGACCAGACTTGCCAATTCTTCACTGTCCATTCAATGTTAGGATGGACAGGATCTTCAGTGTCCTCTCCACTTTCAGAGGAAGGGTTAGAGGCACTCACAGAGTTGGAGGACACCAGTGACCATTTTGTCAGACTCCAGAAACTTGTGTCATCTTCAGATGAGTCCTGCAGTTGGCTGGAAGATAAAGGCTCCTTCTCTTTGCTCCAGGTCTTTCTCCTTCTCTAGAGCCAGGTGCATAAACACACTAATAGTTGGTTTTGTTTACAACAAAAGCAGGAGACAATGTTTTTATTCAAGCACGTCTTCAAAGACACATGAAATGCATCCTTCAAAAGAAGCCCTTTTTTCACCCAGATTTACACAAACTCTCTCTCACACACAGACACGCATGCATGCGCACACACACACACACACACACACACACACACACACACACACACACACACACACACACACACACACACACACACACACACACACACACACACACACACACACACACACGGCGCCATAATATAACTGGCAAAGTAAGGTGCGCTTTTTCACCAACAAAATTATCATTGTTTGTTTACAGATTTACACAAACTCTCTCTCACACACAGACATGCATACATGCATGCACACACACACACACACACACACACACACACACACATACATACACACACACACACACGCATACATACACGCACGCACACACACACACACACACACCCAACCCACACACACACACCCACCCACCCACAGACACACACAAATATACATATATACACACACACACACACACACACAGACACACACACACACACACACACAGACACACATACACACACACATATACACACACACACACATACACACACACACACGCAGGCACGCGCGCACACACACACACACACACACACACACACACACACACACACACACACACACACACACACACACACACACACACACACACACACACACAGCTCCATAATATAACTATAATTTCATGCATCGGCCTACAAGGGCAAAATGGTTGAATCTGGTGAAATACTGTAAAAATGTCAAATATGACTAGTTTTCTTCCAAATGAAATGCTAACATTACAGAATGCATGGTTTTATACTGTAAAGGCAGTGAGATCAAAACATGTGGTTATAATGGAAGTCAATGGGGCCATTTTTGCCTCGAAGGTGTCCAGAGGGAGTATCTGGAATTACATAAAAAATACTAATGCAATCAAATCAGTTTTGTTGCTTATCTTTGACATATCCAAGCCTCTAATCACCACCAAAGCCCCATCTACATATTATTCATTATATGGGAAAAATATTTTTTGTGTTTTTTTTATAAAAATGACATACTTCAAATACATAAACTGGCATTTAAAGGGTTAAAATCCTGAAAATGATTGAATGTTTGGTGGTTTTGATTAGGTAAGAAGTTGTTTAAGTGATTCATAAAAAAAGCAGAAAAAATATTGATATATGATGATTTAATAACAGTTTTTGTGTGCGTGGACATTTTTGCCTCGAAGGTGTCCAGAGGGTACAAAATGAATCATTTAAGTATAAAAGACATGTAAGAGTAAAAAACACTGGATTTAAAAAATTTGACTGAAAAGAAGGATTCCTACAAAATTTCATGCCATAAGAAGTAACACAGCAAAAATGATCACGAAATGAAAAAAAAAACTTGAGAAAAATGTACAAAAATGACCGAAGAGGGCATGAGGGTTAACATAGTGTTCCACACAATTAAAATGTATAATATGCCTGTATTTCACATATAAATGCTAAGGAGATCCTATTTTTATGATCTGTTTCATCTTTCATCTATGCATCTTTTATTTCCTATAACCTCCTCCTTGCGTGTTTACTTTCCTGTGTAGTACAAATAAAGTTGAACTATGTCTTTTATACATGTGCCCAAACCTAATCTGTACTAACAATCAATTCCAAAATGCAAGTGTAAATCCATTTTTTATCTGAGCCGATAGCATGTCCGTGTAGTCTCTATACAGTTGATCTCCATATCGTATCTGTGAGTCTACGGCAAAGTCGAGGTCCATACATGTATCTTTGTAGGGAGCATTGTTAAGTGGCTGACCAGGATGAGATAGTGTTTGGCTGGTTTTGCGGCTTGGCTGACCTTTTGCCTTGGAAAGCACTTCCAAGCAATTCCCAAACAGCACAAATCCTCCCCAAACCCTGTGACCTTAGTGAATGTGCGTGTGTGGGTGTCTGTGTAAATGTGTATGTGTCTGTGTGTAAGGGGTTGAAGGGATTACGGTGGAGCTTTCACACTCAGCGGAGAGAGGGATGGATCTGCTTCCTCCATGGTCCCTCCAATCCCTGACCACAGCCCAGGGATCAGCGGGGTTGCTCAGCCACACTGAATCCACAGCTTTAAACTCCCCCTCTATCCGACCGAAGTCTTCTGAACCTCTGACCTTCACTGCTCTTTTCCTTTCCCTCTCACTCCTCTTTTTCATCCTTTTGGTGACTCTCACCAGCATTTCTGTTCCTCCCCTGCTCTCCTTTAAAGAGGTAGGCTTTTGATGTGAGAAAACAGCCAGAGAGCAGGTTGAAGGGCAGCAATTTTAACACATATAATGGAAAATAAACGGAGAATTTACTCAGTGGAGCAGGACTTGAATTGAGAAGTCAATATTGAGGTGAGCTGCAGTGCTAGAGGTTAGAGAGTCAGACTTGTGAGGGGAATATTTGTGAAAACAACATGAACAAGTCTTCTCCATCCTCTCGGAACAATCACTGAGATGCTGCAGGGAAAATCACTTAAAGGAATAGTTATATGGAATAGGAACAGCACTCAAAAGTTCAAACACCAGCACGCTCACATTACACTCCGTGAGGTAGCTAATGCAGCTGTGTCAAGCAACTTATCCAGGACTCTTTGGACTCATTTTTTGTCTTTTTGAAATCAAAAGAGAAAAAAATGACAGAAAAATGAGTCTGAAGAGCCTGTGCTTGATGATGTACAGTATAATAGCAACAGCTCTTAGAGGGCTATGCATACACTCATAGAATCTGGAATTACAATACGTAACTATCGTTTAAGATTGTGTCATAGCTCCAAATAAAGTCCATCCAGTGTTTTAGTCTGTACCTCCTAATGCTTCCCACAGACAATGATTTAATGTCCCAAAATGATACGAATTGGATATATGGTAGCCAAGACTACCATTGAGGACATCAAGATCTTCAGTAAGATTTCTGGGACATTTCTTGTACATTGTACAATTACACACATACAGGTTGGATTTTTAAGGCTGATTCTGATATTTTTTAAATGTCATTTAAAACAATAATCTCAAACAAGAGAAGAGATGTTTGGTACCAGATTTAGCTAGTAGCCACCAACTGCAGTCCCTGGGGGCCCGAAACATGGTTAATGATGACCCCAGCATTTCTAAAATCCTGGGCCACGTTCAGCAAAATGCAGCAACATGTTTTTATAAACTAAAAATGGGGGTGCGTTGAACATCCTGTTGTGGGCGCAAGAGCTCTGCTTTTTTATTACCATGAGTTTACATGCACTTCTCTGCTGACTGGGTATCACCTGGGACACAGCCAATAAACGAGAGACACACCCACCAAACGAGAGAAAACATATCTCAAAGCTGTTGCACACCGTTTCACACCTTTCTGAGGAAACACTTCGTTCAACACGGAAACCGTAACAACACGGTGCACACCGGTTGTTTGAGACTGAACGTGCCCCTGGTTGTGGTCCTGCCCATAGCATCCTGTCACCAACAGGATAAACCATGATTACCAATACTATTAGCAAAACTTATTTCTTTTAAGGAATTGACTGACATTTGTTTAACATATCTCATGTGCAGTAGGCTTATTTATTTATTCTCTTTTCAGCATCAAATGCTTTTGTGTTTCATACTGTACCAAAAAGCTAATTTGAGCGACCAAAAAATAAATAAAAAGCCAATATACTAATTAAGATATCAGTCACCAAACTAATGCCTCCTCTCCTCTTCCGCTGCAGCAGCTCTACCACTTCTTTTATGAAATCACCGAAAAGCTCCTTTGCATCATGGTCCATTTCCTTCAATTCTGAATATAAGCGTCATGAATATGCAGTACATTGTATTAAAGACTTACAAACTTGGTGGCAGAAGCTTTTCGGATTAGAGTCAGTGAGACTCAAGAGCTTTTTGATTGAGAGGGGAGAGTGAGTAGGATAATGAGGTAATCATGCAGTTGGCACTTAATCGTTCTTTTTTGTAACTCTAAAGAACATTATCCCGACAGGGTCACTTCCCATGTGACACAAATGAACTAAACAACCTTTGTGATGATGACTACAATACTCACATCCTGATTGGACATCTCCCAATATGGCCGCTCCCCATATGACATCACTTCCCACATGACGATGCCGTAACTCCACGCGTCGCTGGCAGAGGAGAACTTCCTGTATGAGATGGCCTCAGGAGCGGTCCATCGGATGGGGATCTTACCACCCTGGTCACACACACAAATAAAGTAAACACTCATGGATAGACTCAGATTGTAAAAATGTTTATTATGTACAGCATCTAGTAAATCATTCAAGGTATAGCTCAGCATCTCAGTACCCTCAACCCTGCCTCACCTCTCTCCTCTCTCGCCATCCCCTCACCTCACCTCACCTCACCCTTCTGTGGATTTGAACCACAGTGTTGTGGAGCAGAAAGTTAAACTTGGAACCGTAAACACAGCATTTCCTTCACACAATAACCTCAATACAAACCAGGAAATGGAGGTCACTGTGGGCTCAGACAGATTTACAGAACAGCGTCATTTCAGTTTTTGAAATTTAGCTTTTGCTATCTAAGGCAACTCCATCTGTCGCTGGCCTCAGGAGAGAAGGCAAACAAATTACATTTCAGCAGCCTTATCAAGTAGGAGTAGTCGATACATCAGTTTGCTGATATCTGAAGCCACACTGACAGCATCAGTCTGTAAATACAAATTCAAGTGTCCCAAATTCCAAATGCATTTCAACGCTGACGAAACTTATATTTGTTTGGAAATGATGAACTTGCTTTGGAGATTCAAAATGATAAGATACAATAACAGCAGGGAACTGTTTTTTTGTTGTTGTTGTTGTTGTTGTTGTTGTTGTTATGAAGTGATACAGGGAGGATTAGCCACAGAACAGCTGGTAGGGAGTGTCTTGTAAGCTCTCAGTACGTGTCTGTAAATTGAGTTGCTGGGTCTCTGTGCCTTTCATAGTTCAAGACTTCAAACTTCTAATTAGGTTCCCTTACAAAGCCAGGAACAGAACAGGAGATGTCAGCCGTGTTATCCGTGTTATTATTGTTGGTGTTGGTGCTGTCAAGGCTGACACATCTATTATTATGTTTTAAATCAATGTATTGTTCTGATATCCCATCAGCATGATGGCTTATTGTAAATCACATTGTTACTATGGTTGGAGACACAGAGCTAGATAGTTTTGTTGGAACAAGGAGAGATGATCTAACAAGCACTACACTGATTACGTCTTTATCTCGGCTGTATCTCTGAAGACAGCAGATTGTATCTCGAAGGAAACCATCTCTGGCTTTTAGAAAACCCCTTCAGGTGCCTGAATTTCCAACAGTATAGCAAATATAATTGCTCATTCCCAGAGATGTTTAGTGCTGTCACTATTTGTATCTGTGTGTTTGTATATTTGTAGAGCTAAAACATGCAAAGCTTGCCTCCAAGAAAAGGAAGACAACAGTTATCTTTGTTACAGCGATATTTCAATCACAGGCTTTTTAATGCAAATACTGAATACATTTAGCAACATGTCTGCCTTCTACCCCTGAATCTCCAATCGAAAGTTTTTCAGATAAGCTCTGAGCAGAGAAAATGGAATTATGTCAATAGGTCACTGAACCACAAAATGTGCCAAAATGTGGATACAAAATTATAATATATGACCATTTCATTACATATAAAGCAGCATTTTCAGTTTGTCCCATAAACTGCATCATTTTAAGGGTTAAAAAAAAGACAAAGCTATGTAACTATTTACCAACACATCCTCATACATAAACAACACTGAAGGTTGATTTTTAAAGACGCCCAAAACGACACATGCAACTGTTTGGTTTACTGCTGCATGGTGGCAGTTTAATCATGTGACCGTAATCCTGTTCTATTTAACCTAATTTTAACTAAGTTTATAGCTAATAGGCTCAGTTTGTACTAAACGTTGTGAAATGGAACTTGTTAGGTCGAGGGACCAAAATACTTTTAGGGTTAGTAAAACATCAGGGATTGGCTTAAAATTAGGTGACATAACATGATGTCATGGACGTCCTTGCGTCACAGACTAAAACTCAGTTAACTTCAAAAAGACCTGAATCCCAGTCTTCCGAGTGAAAGGAAACCAAACTACCTATCCTTATGCGGAATTTGGCACTTTGTACTTTGTCACCTCATTCCACATTTGCTCTGGCGATAATTACCACAGCCATGAGAGGCTGCCGCTTAACAAGAAACATAATTGTGGGTCATTATGAGCTGCCTGCAAAATCGACCCATACGGTCGTTTTTTTGGGTGCAGACTAGACTCGCATTACCAGAACTTCCTCCACAGCGCTGCGAAGGAGGGTCTGGCTAGTCCCCACAGCATTCCGGGATGGGAGAAAAACGTGCTCTGGTTCATTGGCATTTCTTTAAACCAATCAAAACTGTCTTCGGCGGCGCTAAGCGCCAGATGGAGCAATGTTGCCTCTGCGAAATAGCCTCGGGAACTTTTTGGAACATGTGTACGTTCAAAGGTTGTTTTAGTCGTGCAAATAAAACTTCCGGAGGCACCTGAACAATTACGGAAATGAAATGTCGTCGATATAGACTAGGTGCGGACGGACTGCTATTTAATTCAATGAAACTAATGGTATTATTATTATTTCCTAGAACAGGATCAACTCATCTTTGTTAAAACCTGTCATATATTAGTAGCAGCTGCTTGGTTTTAGAGGGATGTGTCAGGTGTGTACCGTTGTGGTGTAAGCAGCCTCCGGGTCGTCCTCCAGGACTCGGGACAGGCCGAAGTCTGACACTTTACACACCAGGTTGCTGTTGACCAGGATGTTTCGAGCTGCCAGGTCTCGGTGAACGTAGCCCATGTCTGACAGATACTTCATGCCCGAGGCGATGCCACGCAGCATGCCAACCAACTGGATGACAGTGAAGTGACCGTCATGTTGCTGACAGGGAGAGCAGGATACAGAGAGAAATGAGGAGCCATTGAAAATAAAATAGAGCGAGCGCTGACGAGAGAGAAAAGCAGGGTCGATAGCAAACACATAAAGACAAAGGAATGACATAATGGTATGTATGGAGCAACATATATTTATATATATATATATATATATATATATATATATAAATATACATATATACATATATATAAATATACATATATACATATATATATATACACACACATATATATATATATATACACACACACACACACATATACACATATATATACACACACATATATATATATACACATATATATACACACACACACACACACACACATATATATATACACACACACACACACACACGCATATACACACACATATACACACACATACATATATATATATATATATAGTGAAATACTTCAGTGATTTTTATAAAAGATAAAAAAATTTCAGAATTATGCTGGCAGTTTATTGACGGGACAATATATTCCCATTTCAGCTTCTTGAAAGGCAAAACAGAGACAATGTTAAACAGCCTGTCTTTCTTAAAATTCTTAAAAATACTTGCGAGGTCCCCAGCTGTGCACACTATCTTTAAATAACCTATGACCAAGGGTGATCTTGTTATCCTGCGTGCAACAAAGATATGCAAAGGTAGTGTTGCTTTTACAGACTGAGATAAATGCGTTAAGGCTTTCTTTTCTAAAACTATGTATATCAGCATTTTTCTCAGTGTTTATTTCTCAGAGAAATACCACCTGAGGCAGGAAAGAGACATAATCATACTCAAGTTCTCTGATCACCTCAAAACTCACCCTGAGAAAGGAGTCCAGCGATCCATTTTCCACATACTCCACCACAATCATTACAGGCCTGCCTGCAAACACACAAACACAACACACTCCTTATTTCTCCAAAGATGCTATCTTTGCTAAAAGAAAGTGGAGAGTAAAAGACAAGACAGAAGAAACGTGACAGGTGAATGTAATGACACCTGAGCCACTTGCATGTGCTGCAAGCTACAGTTAAAAGCTCTTAAGCTACTAAGTGGATCTTTGTCTGTGCTTAGATTTTCTTGCAGGTTTTTTTTTTTTTTAATGGTAAATATCGAGATTGATATCTTTTGATAAAAGATGCTCTTAGGTCGTGTTTTGTGTTAAAATTATATATATATATATTTAAATTTGACCATTAAAAATTACACCATTATTTGTTGATGAAACCTTTAAATTAAACCACCACTTGGTAATATTACTAATAATAATTATTACTAATTATTATAAACACTTAAACAACTGGTGATATTGAAACAATGATTGCATGTGTGGACAATCCAATAATGCCACTTAGAAATAAACTCAGATGAAGGGCTTTTGTAAAACCACCAGTGTAGAACTGCAATTATATCATCATATTAGATGTGCATGATGCTGAAAGAATCTGAGGGGATTTTTATCAACTAATAGGCAAACCCTCAATTTTCAAATGTCTTTGCATCTATTATCATCTATAATGTAAGCATCTAAAGTTGCAGATATCACAGGACAACATGGAGCAAAGACTGGTCAGCATAATACATTATTGAATAAAGGCCATCAAACTATTAGTCAAGGGGCACTAGTCCCAAATGATCCTCTGATAAAGCACAAGATAATCTTCCAAGTCATGTAGGTGACACATTGGAATCACACTGTGTGTGCGCACTTGTGTGTGTGTGTGTGTATATGTGTGTGTGTGTGTGTGTGTGTAACTGCCAGTCTGAGACAAAGAAAAGCAACGAGAAGTCTTGGGAAATACACACACCATCAGCAGTTGATTGATCGAGTCAAGACACTCAATTCATAAAACTTTTTCAACCTTCCGAACAGGACCTGCTCAGTATTCAGTCCATGACGTGAAACAGTTAGGAACAGGTGCAAGACTCTCTTTCCAAATGTTATTTTTTCCCACAGAGGACTCCTACAGTGTTACTATGACTGGTTTACAGCTCGGAGGCAGTTGTCCAGGCCGGTGTGCCAGTGAGCTGTACTGTAAAACATTCTGAACTGCTGGAAAAAGAAAATAAAAGTGTTACTGTAGTGAACTAACACCATGGTATCACACTCCAGATTCAAGAGAGCTTCTTTGCTCACATGGGAATGGGAAAAATCACATGGCGGAGGATCGAGTATCGCTTTAATTTATGATGTCAATGCAAAGATTGGTAAAATGATTCATTTAAGACATCTGAATGTCTTTACAGGATACAGGATGTTTTCTGTAAGGGCACAATGCTTAATGGCAGTGTAACTTTATAGAGTAAAGGCATTTGGTCCACATTTCAGACACACTGACATATTACACAGCTTGTGACATGTCACAACATGTCTAAATGACATCGGTCACCACCGCTTCACCCTAAAAACATTTTTTCAATAATTGCTGAGACAGACCGGCAATAACAACCACAATGTTAGTGGTGTGCGGACAAAAACTAATTTTATTCATCAGCCTCTCATAGTCTCTTACTAGCTTCAAATATGGATCTATATCACATTTCCTTTTCCAGAATAACCAAGACAGTTTGAACCTCAAGATTAACGTGAATATTTGCATTTAAGATTCATGGAATATATATAGACATGTAGACTTTGTTTTACAACATACATTATCATCAAAAATCTTAAAATGTGTCAAATATGACATCTCATTACAGAACAGTAACAGAACTAACCAGTGTAATATGTGAGGCTTTTGGTGAAACTGACAGCAACTATGGGCAGCCCACTCAAATCAAACCATGTCCCTAGTTGTTCTGACTTCATGGGATTAGAATGTGAATAGTTGACTAAAACATCAAAACCAATAAATTACACAGACAACTATTTATTGAGGCTTGACAACCTCATTTCCCATTAGAGACACACCCACACTTTGATACTCACATTTCAATTGGATTGCAATTATAACACATTATGGGCAAGCATGATAGCTCATTTTGCTGGGCTATTGATGTGTTGATTGACAGTGAGATCGACCAGATCGGTTCGTGATCAACCCTCACTTTATTAGTGGCCGAGACTCTGGCGTTCTGCTGGGTATAATAGCGTTAAGGGAGTTAACATCTCATTAGAGAGACAGGAGACAGCAGGTGAGACTGCTGGCAGCAATAAGACTATTCTGCACTCAAAAACAAACAACATACCACACAAAGTCAGATTTATGCTTCAGTAAAACAGTATATATATTTTTTTATTATTATTCTTTTTTTACTAGAGGGAGGCTTTAACAATGACAACTAAATTGTTGGTTCGGCAAAATGCATCTTGGGTTACCTTCTCAAAACCACTTTTTTAAAAATTTGCAATGGGAAGCATCTGGGACTATCCAAAATGCAAAAAAAAGAAGAAAAAAAGAAAAAAGAAAAAGGTGCAAGCCATTTAAGCCAGTCATGACAATGGACTCATCTCCTACTGCACCTTCCACCTACACAACAAATGCTGAACAGGCGCAGGTGAAAAAAAATGCTTTGTGTTGTTATGTGTCTTCATAAATGTGTTTTTATTTTTATTGGAGGGGACTTATTGAATATTTTATATTGCACTTTTACATTTTGTGTTAAGGAACAAAAGTGATGAACTATCTATCGTGTACTGTGGCATACACCTTTGGAAAAACAGAGAAATATTGACCGTGTTAACATTCACTGTTAAACAGCTTAAATTTGCTTAAAATTTTAAATATTCAAAGCCAAACCAAGCATAACATCAACAAGGGAATGTTGAACCTCAGCCCACATTCCTGTCACCAGAGAAAAGAAGGCACGCTGGGTATATGGATGGATGGATGAGCAGACTTACTTTAGACCAAATAGGCACATGATGTTTATTTTTGTTTAACTGCCACATTTATCATCATACCCTTAAATTTGCAGATATTCCAATCCAGGAGGGATAGACAGGAAATTATTTGATCAAGCTTGGCTTTCCTGAGCTAATTAGCAATGCCTGGAAACAATATATATATAGTTATGCAGCGCCTGAAAAACAAACGCACCTGTTTACCAGAGTCATAATGTGTCACCTGTTATTTTCGAGCAGGTATAGCAGTCAGTCACAGCACAATACTCTCCGTAATTAGTCTCTGAAGAACAACAACAGATGTAGGAAGCAAAAGATGCAGAAAGTGAGTGAAAGACTGAAAAGGGATACTCAGAATTAATGTCTGTGTGTGTGTGTGTGTGCGTGTGTGTGTGTGTGTGTGTGTGTGTGTGTGGGCGTGTGTTGTGTGTTTGCATTGCATGCACCATTAGTTAGACAGAAATGGGAAAAGGTTTGCTCTGATAAGTTACTCTCTTATAAACGCAGATGACTAAGAGCTAAAGTCAGAGATTCATGTAAGTCAAAAGTGGAGATTCAATCGATTTTACTGAATATTTCATGCTGTACACATTTCAAAGTGCCTTAAAACACACCTAGATACAAGGTGCCAACCTGCTCGAATCAGGAACCTTTCCGATTACTAGACAAACGGCGACAGCCAGTCAGTGCTGCTGACCTCTGATGTGATAAAAAGTCCTTCCCGAGCCACAGTGACCCAACATGTTTTTATCGTCAGATGTCTTACTAGAAAATCATCTTAGTGTTGTGTGGGGGGATTTTTTTTCACTCAATAACTTCAGAGATGGTCGACTATAAAAACTACAGTTTAAACCATGGGTGCAAAAGCATCAGCAATCAGCAGCTTTAATGTAATGATGGCATGTATCGGCCTTTAAAGACCCTTATCAGCTGAATTCCTTGTCAGCAGGGTCAGAGCTGAGGAGTGTCCTCTATCTCCAGTCAGGGAAGGGGGAGGGGGTTGAAAGTCTTCAGGGGACACATTTATATTCACAGCGATGTCTCAGTTTATACAACCCCTGTAAAAACAACCATATGTTGCGCTGGGTGAACCCCGTTAAACAGAGCTCGTTAACAACACACACACACACACACACACACACACACACACACACACACACACACACACACACACACACACACACACACCACACATAGAGACTATGGGAGAGGGTAATGCATACTCTACACCAGTGGTTTTCAAAGTGGGGTCCGAGGACCCCCAGGGGTCCCTGAAGGGGTTCGAGGTGGTCCCCAACAAAAAGGAGAATCATTTATTTTCACTATAATTTCATCCATAAGTAACACAATGACAGCTTGTACGACTATTTTGCTCATGGGTTTCACTCACTTTCTGTAATAAAATAATAATATAATATATAATAAAAATTCTATCAGGTAGGGGACCCTGGGACAAAGTCTAATTCGTCTAGTCCGTGGTCTAATTTGTATCAGTTTAAGGGTCCTTGATGTAAAAAAGTTTGAGAACCACTGCTCTACACAAAGCGTAAACACGAAACAAAACCATGTGTATAAACAGAACAGAGTCGGCTCACTAATCATCTAAAATACTAAGAAAAACATATAGTGACTTGTTATTCCATTCCCAAAAAATGCAACCTTAAAAAGTGTTTTTACTGCAATTTACCATTCAAACAACAAAATACATGAATTTATCCATCAGACTGTGGTAAACAGGGTAATGGGTAAAGAGATAGCAATTTCAAATGCTCTTGTTACATTTTATTTTGCTTTTAAAGCAAAGCGCTTATAATGCGAGTGCAGCATCTGGGTCGCCCCCAGACAACAAAACTGGAGGGAGTATCTTTTTTTAATAGAAGTGCAAATGTTTATATGACACATTTGTTCTTCTTATCTTTTTTCTCTGCGAGTTACTGGGATTTTACACGGGAAAAAGCACCACATATATGAAAAGAATTTACGTAAGAAGTAGTAGAGTGATTTTGGATCGGCCAACTACCAGTGTAGTTGTTGTATCCACCACCTCAAACTAATTCATGTTTAAGTGTAGCTGTGACTAGATGGAAATATGAGGGAGTGACCGTGGTTGTCCCTCATGTTTATAACCGCATTGCAACTGAACATATCTGTATTTAGCTCTCCTAAAAAACTAAATTTAAAAATAAGAGTCTGACTGACAAGAGAGTTCAAAATGGCTTGGTTTCATCAGTGGTATCAGGACTTTTACTGAATACAAATTAGTGCCGCAGGAAATGTATTGGTAACATGGATGCATTCTGATCACATTTCCAAACTAAATGGAATCTCCAATAATCCTACTTACTTTTGGTGACCACGCCCTCTAGTCTGATGATGTTGGGGTGGTCAAACTGGCCCATGATTGACGCCTCGCGCAGGAAGTCCCGCCTCTGACGCTCCACATAGCCGCCCTTCAGCGTCTTTATTGCCACGGCAATCTCCTTCTTCCCTGGAGTTCTCAGGCGGCCGCTGCACACCTCGCCAAACTCACCTAAAGTGCACACACACACACACACACACACACACACACACACACACACACACACACACACACACACACACACACACACACACACACACACACACACACACACACACACACACACACACACACACACACACACACACCTATTACCATCACACACCAAGGTCTGCCACCTGGGGGCACTGTTGCAGTTCCCATCCAAACTCCAGCATTTTTGTCTCTTCTCTGATTAGTTCAACTTCATGAAATTCTCTATTTCAACTACTTTAAAAGCCTTGGATCTATTCTCATACTTTCTTTTGTTCTCTAAACCTGTTAAGCTTTAATAATCCTACAGTCTGCGCAGAGAAAATGACAGTAAGACACTGGGAAATGGAAAGAAAGGCATCCACTTTAATGTGTACAATGGAGTTAAGGGGGTTCATAGCAATTATACTGTATGTGTGGAATGAAAATAGATCATCTCCTATGGCACATTTAAAGCTATTGTTATTCTTACCAACATGAAATGATCCTCTTCCGCCCACATGGCGAAAGGTAGAACCACAAGTGGATGAGTGTATAACTGTGTGTGCAGGCCTGTGTGTGTGTATACCGGCTCCGATCACCCTCTCGATGCGGATCCTGGAGGGGTCGATCTCCTTGGTGAACTCGTGGATGGCCTGCGTGGGGTCTTCATATGTATCAGGGTCCACATAGGTCTTTATTCCCGGAAAGGGGACTGTGGGGACAGAGAGAAAGAAACAGAGACGTTGAGAGTGTGTTTTTAATATCTTTAACAGGCTGGAAGGTACAATTAGCAAAACCTAGCCGGACCATTTTAGACAATTTTATAAGACTCAAAATTAAAAGAAATGTATTGACAAAAAGACTAATGCTAATGCTTTTACAGCCACTAATAATATTGTATAGCTACAAATATTACCCAACCATGGGCACATCTGCAGTTAACAGGAGGGATGTGGAAAGATTCTGGTATCTGACATCACGTACGAAACCTACTTAACTTACATCCACACGTAAGTAACGTAACAAACAGTGTTTTTTAACCCAAATTATCTTTTTTTTCGAATCACAAAGTTAACTATGTGTTTAAAACTGCAACTGTTTCACAACTTGCACCAGTGGAGAAAATAAGCTTCCATTGTAATTGAGAATGTAGTTAAATTGTATGGGAATGTCATTTTTTTTTCTTCTTTTTTTTATAGGACAGCTGAAGACATGCAGCAAAGGGCTGCGGGTTGGAATTGAACCCGCGGCCGCTGCATTGAGGAGTAAACCGGGGCGCACGCTCTTCCGGGTGAGCTACCCAGGCACCCGGAATATCATTTTTTTAAGGGAGTCGGGGTTGCACTCTGAGACTTACAAACACACACACACTGTATACTAAACACACACACACACACACACACACACACACACACACACACACACACACACACACACACACACACACACACACACACACAGACAGCTTGTTTCTCCTGTCTTTTGCGGAGAAGCAGCAGGGTACCACATCTTTTAACCCAGGCGATGTTTTAGCCCCTGCTGTAAGCAAGCGTCCACCCTGTTGAAGTGTCCTTGAGCAAGTCAGTGACTCTTTACCGACTGCTGCTTTTCTGCCTCTGACCCTGACCTCCCAGTGGAGGTGGGGGTAGACAGAAGCTGCATTTCTCCTTCAGGAATCGATACAGTGTTACAAAACAAAAATCTGTTGTCTCAAAACCCCGAAGCCCCTGTTCTCCTCTCAAAGCTTGTGCTCAACACAACCCCCAGGGCTGAAACCTGAGACAAGACCCAGGAGATACAGGGTTTTGAACACACATCAGTCGCGTATGAGGTGTGTGTTTCAATCTTGAATATCAGCGAACTATGTGGCAGCTTGTTAGCCAACTTCCAAAAACTAATTTAATATATGTTTCCTCTCTTACCTTTGGCCATCTGTTCTGGCTTTCTCGCCTTAATCCAACTGTCCTCTTAGAACAAAAAAATAAAAAAATTCTCATTTCTCTTCGTCCTCTCATCTCTTCTACCTTTCAACCTGGTTGCCCTTCCTACCCTCACTTCTTTCACCTTTCTGTTTCTCCTCCAGCAATCTTCCCTTGTCTCGCCCCAATCTTCGTCTTTACACTCACTTTTTTTTCTTTTTTTCACTTTACAGCTCTCATTTAAAAAGAGTTTTTTCTCATGTTGGGAATGAAAAGTTGGGATATTAAAAGACAAAAGACAAAGGCAAAAGAGACAGAAAGGTACAGGAGTGCAGAAGCAGACAGATCAGGGATACAGCTACATAAACAGATTAATCAAAAAAAGAAAAGAAAAAAAAAAGCTCATGTAGAACATCAGATGAAGATGTTGGGAGGGGGAGTGCTGGAGAGGAAGGAGACGAGGAGAGACAGAAAGATGAAGGAGCATGGTGGTTTAAAGCATTTTGCTGTGTTGACTTGTCTGACATCTTAATCCCTGAATCTATCGTATATGTACCACATTTGCTACTTCTTTTCTTGCTAGCATGTGTAACAATAGCAAGTCAATATTTTTGCATTCTGTACAAGCTTTGTGGAAAATTGAAATATGCATAGTCACAGAAACACATGGTAAATGATCCATACAGCAGCACGCTGTGCATGATTAATGCAAATAGAAGAGCATGTGGCTATAGCTGCTAACTCCTTTTCTTCTCTGCCTATTGGCGAAGACAACACAACATAAAACCTTAATCACCAAATGGGTGGACGTTCTGACTAAAGTAATTTACATCACCAACATTATGTGATGTGCCAAACAGATTTTACATTTAATTAAAAATATAAAACTTAGACCATGCAGACTTCCCCTACCATCATTACCATAAATATGGAAATTAATTCTTGACTTAATCTTTTTGTTATATGAAATTGTGAAAGATTAGTTGTCACATTGAGAGAAAAGTATCAAAACCAACAAAGAAGAGAGGTAGACTGATTGATTTACCATGTCCATTCTGATAATTGGTCCTTTTCTCCTCTGAAGTCATCTTGGCCTTAAAATACCACTGACACCTGGAAAACACATTGATGGATAGAGTTATTGGGTTTTTCCTCAAATGTGCAATAATATTACTTCATAGTGGAACTAACTCTCCGGGAACTGTACATAGGGAGGGCCCTCGAGAAGCGTGGAATTGGAATTTTCTTTTGTGAGTTAAAGTGAATTAAGGAAAAAAACTCTTTCTTATTGTAGAAAATAAAATCTCTTACTAGTGACATTTTAAAACATTTATTAACCAATTTTCTGCAGAAAGAGACTCATCATGTCATCTCCTGAGTAATTAACACAATCACTATCCAGTTATGTAACATATTTGCTGTCCCAAATTCCAGCCTCTTGTATTAACAGCGTGACATGGCAATAATAATAAAGTGCTGCGTATAAGGTTTCTACAGGAGAGGCAGGTTAAATACAGACCACTGTGTGTGTTGTGTGCTCACTGCTCATGTGCATGTGTTTTAACTAAGTTCTTGCAAAAGAGACACAGAATCATTTTACGAAATAGTGGCGCCTTCACGAGTAGTTTCACAGATTGCTGAAGGTGTCAGTAATTAAAAAGTTATTTGTGAAAAAACACAACAACCAAAATGCAAGGGTGAGATAGAACAAACCATCAACCTCAACACACTACTATAGAAGGGAAAAACACTTGCATCAACTGATGCAAAAACTCCCTCGTTGTCATCCTCAGTGTGTGTGTGTGTGTGTGTGTGTGTGTGTGTGTGTGTGTGTGTGTGTGTGTGTGAGAGAGAGAGAGTTTATCTGGGCACTGAGACCCTGAGAGACAGCCAACGACTGATAAAAAGCTGCTGCCAAGAAAGTCTGAAAAGCTGAGAGATTAGATGACAGCATCTGCAAAAGACCAGGGAAGAATTTATCCAAATAGATGCTTGGATGTTACTCCCAAATAAAAAGTACCCTGTCAGAATCACACATAGAACCAGAATAGCCTCCATGGCAAAGTACAGCTCAAACATATTACTGTCTGATCAAAATAGTCAAAAAGTACACCAACTGTTGAGTGTTGCATACATAATGTAATAAATAGCACAAAGAAAAAAACAGTAAAGATTGTCATAAGATTTTTTTGCATTTAACACATTTCTGAAATCTCTTCTGGTGATATTTCAAAACATCTAATTTTCTACAGATAAAGGCTCATCATGTCAAACTGTGTCATTGTTTATTCATTACTGTAACTATTTAATATAAAGATTTTGTGTGTGTGGCATTTTTAGGCCTTCATTTTTGACAGGATAGCTTAGACTTGAAAGGGGAGAGAGAGGGGGAACGACATGCAGAAAAGGACCGCAGGTCGGAAACCGAATACGCGGCTGCTGCGTCTAGGACTGCCTCATATGGGCACGCACTCTACCAGGTGAGCTACCCAGGCGCCCTGTGTAACTATTTCATTTAATTATTATTCAATGTGAACCATGATTAAAAAAAAAAGAAAAAACCTAACTACTAACAGCTCACATAGTTTTACAGTTAAACACAGATAAATGCAGACACATAGCAGGACCTAAAATACCAATAAGTCCTTTATAGTGAAAGGACATAGTCATGTTTACAGTTAGGAACACATCACTGTCATGGTTGAAAGAAACTATGTCTTTGTGGATCCAATAATCCACAACCTACTGCTTTTAGAAACTGTGTAAAAACAACGTCACTTAAAGAGGACATTAATTACTCGTATGTATAGTGTAAACATAGGTCAATGTTTGAACCAAGGACACACTCTCAAATACAGTGTAAAGGGACTATAAACTGCATATTAGCCATATTGTAATTTTACTGGCCGTAGTTTGTGGTATTGTAATACACAGTATTGAGGAAGTTACATCTTCAGTGTCACATTGTGGTTGCAGCAGCTGTAGAAAAATGTGTGTTACTCTCCAGTGAACCATATGGAAGTCAAGAGTTGCATTCAATTGTCATGTCAGAGCAAATCACCCTCAGATCTACTTTCATGATAATTCTAAACCGACAGAAACCATTTCCTTCTCTGCAGTCACAACTGTGTGATTCTGCTGCTACAAAATGAATTTGGGTCCATTAGCAGACTGTTATTTTTCCAACAATGTAAAGCATCGAGCGCCAACAAAAAAAATGACAGTTATTAAAGCAGCAAATACATTATAATTTAGACCTGTGGTCTGCCATTTTCACAGTTTTCATTCCTGAAATGGCTTTTCATTGTGAACACTGTTATGAACAGTCACAAGTTGAAAAGGGTCATTCTACCTTACTTTCAAATTGATCCACAGGTTTTTCACAGTTACACAAGGACTAACAGTAAGCTACAACTAAAACAAAGGTCTTAAGTAATACAATGGTAGTGAATTACAGAGGCTCTAAACCTCAACAACATTTATGATTATGTAGATAAATATATAGAAAATATCACTTATGGTTAGAGGTTTAAGTCAAACATCTGGCCTGGTGTTCAATCAATGGCTTTTGGTTATTCAAACATGGTTGACCGTTACCTATATGTTCAGTAATGGCTTTACACATGACAAGACCGTTACAAAATGGACCTGCAACGCTCACGGAATATTTGATACCTGGTGTGCGAGAGGTAGAGATGGTATGGCTGGAGAAGAGCAGTGAGATGGAAAATAATTATATGAAGGAAGAAAGGTGCTCTGAGTTCTCTCACAGGCTTTGTCACTGACGAATTTTAAAACCTATTTTGCAGTAGGGGGCTTAATTAATGACCGTGAGCACGAGGGACATTCGCTCCCACTTCCCACTTGTGGATCCCCACTTTTTCTCATATTTCATTGTTTATTGGATAGAATAGAGAATTCTGCTGACCCACAGCACCTGAGTATACATGAAAATGACAACACTCAAGGTTGAGACTGAATTTCTATTTGCTCACATGTTGCATGTGCAAGTGTCTTTTTTTCTGATAAGGTTGTCAGCAGTTGGTAGGGATAAAAGCTGAACATTTTTGGAAACCTGGCATTTATTTTCTCCCTTGCAAGGGAAAACAAAAACAAGCATGCAAATAAATGAATCAAAAATGTTTTTAGACTGATCTGACATGTAAAGAATCTCAACAATGTAAAAGTGGCTCATTCACAGTATTTTGTGCTATATTAAACTGGCTTTCGGTGCAGAAAAGATATTAGAGTGCTCTTACGAAGGTAGGACAGGATATGCTTTTAATATCTCTGTGTATTTACCCTTGTGCTTCTGTGGTCCATCTCTTATTGTAGCGACATTTCATCCAGAACTTAGCTGCGCTGGACATGTTACAGAATATTACCAGGTCTTACCTAGACAGATTGCCATCGTGTTTCATTTGTGGGTGTTTATTCAAATAAGAGAAAAAGCATGTAAGATTTCCAGATATAGATATGGATTGCTTTAAAATGTTCAATGGAGTCCTGCTCAGAATGAGTAATTTTATAGAACAGTATTGGAAACAAGTAAAGGGAAATTCACCAAAGTTGTTATACATGTACTATTCATTCACAACTGAACGCTCATGAAAACTATTCCTTAAGAGCTTTGCTGAAGACGGCTCACTTGACCGTAATTGCATGAATAGACGTGTAACAAAACTCAAACGATGGCTTACTTAAGTCATTCAATGCATGAAGTACAGTTTTAGCAAGCTACCCAGATGTTTTTTCTCAGGAGGAGGAGACCAACACAGAGCTACAATTAAAAAAGAATACTGGACTTACATTTGCTAGCTGGCCAGAAACACTATACATGAACTAAATGATAATGTTTTTGTCCACCTGATGACTGTAAAATCCAGTGTTCACTCTCCTTTCAGCTCTGTTTTGGTCTCCACCAACTCTTAAGAGAAATATCTCCAGTGTAGTTTTTCATATCTTCTCTTCATGTTTGATTCATTTGCATTGCCTGACTTTGATCAGCATCCACATGAATTGTGCAGGAGATTTCAGATTTTCTTAAAGAATAAATTCCCTCTGCTTAAAATGAGATGTGAAACAACGGTGCTGCTTCAGTAACTGTTCTAATCAACAAAAACAACATCCAACAAACAGCGGTAGAGAGTATTGTATTGCCTAATAACGTGGCTGAATGATGCGATAATGCAGGATACAATTGAGGTATATGGCCATCTTATTGTATCTGCATATTCTATATGATTTGTACTTAAGCTTTGGGTAACAAAGAAACCCAGATGAACTTTAGCCTAGTTTCAGAAGACACATCTGGAAAAAGCATTATCAATGGACTCTTAGACAGAGCCAGTTGGCATGAAGCCATTGGTTAGTTATCGATCCCACCCCAATTCATGGAATATACACATGTGGCACACACACAAAGAACTTTAGAGTGACCATCAGAGATTTGGGAAACGGTCCTCTCCAAGCTCTGCAGGGCTTGTACATGATGCTGATTTCTTCGATGTAAATAAACCTTTATAATCAAGAAACAGTGTCGGCAGATTCCTCTCTACACAGCAACGCACCATCGATAAAATAAACAACATAATTGAATGAATTAGGAGTGAAAATGCCCACAATGTACTAGTGGAGAAAGTGTGTGTAAGCGCTTGCTTGTATGAATGTGTGTGGGTTCATGTGATCAAATGTGAGCCTCCTCCTCTTTGAAGACTTAACATAGTCCGGGTTGCCAGATTAAAGCAGGTGTCAGAGGGCTACAAGCCACAGGTTGCCAGATTGGGCTTGGACTAAGTGAAGTCTGTGGTATCCTGGACACTGATAGACAGAGCAGATAACATGGCGGGTAACAGTGGCAGAGAGGAGAAGATGGGGATTTGGAAAGCTACTGTTGACCTCTGCTGATGGGGTCAAGCTGTTCATTAAAGAAATGGTGGCATGTGCCTTTATCAGTCTTTTGCAGTCCTATCCTCTGATCCCCTTTATCCGCCTATCCCTGTCTCACTGGCTTTCATGTTGAAAAGAGGCCGCACATCCAGACACAGACACACACAAAGACAGTTATCACACACAAAAGCTTCTGCTACTGCTCTCTGGGCTGTTGAGCATAGTTACAGTACATATTCACAAGCACTTTACACACCCACACATACACCCCAGTAAAAACAACCTTGCCAAGAGCCCTAATCAAAGCATCAGTGTAATTCAAGCCACTCCTCTCCTGCACTAACATCCTTCACAGTCACCTCGCCATGGCACATCTCTCTGCTGCTACAGAGGGCACAGAAAGGAAGGATGAAAGAAAATGTATAAAAACGAGAGAAAAAAAGTTGCCGAGATTGACAGACAACTCAATGATAAAGAGTACACGTGCAGTAAAAGTCTTCAGCTAGGCTACGCATGTGCAGTCGTGCCACCTTTGCTCTAGTAGAAGTACTCACTCTTTAAATTTAGCACGAGTAGATGCAAACATAGATGAAACTCTCGGAAGCATTTTATGGCGACAAGGTGTTACAACTCCCCGTTAAGTAGCTCCTCTTATATCCTCACTTGTCTTGTACAGCCTTCCGTCTATGAGAGCTGTGTGACTGAAAGCTCTCATATTTCTCAAGCAGCTCAAACACATTTTTTAAACTAAAAGAGAGTGAAAGTCCCTCCTACACAGGGCAGAGGGATTGCAGATATGACAGATCATGATGAAGTCAAAAAACACTCCCACTACTGCTACTGCTTTTAGCTGGATTCAGGTAAAAAGAAAAATGCCCTCCTTGTGCTAGAACGCAAAACGCCTAAAGGGCTTGCTTTAGCTGTTGCACCTGGTGTGTGTATGTTTCTGTGTGCGCGCAGTGCTGAGTTTATAATACATACAAACTAGGAGCACAGACCGTCCTACACACACTAAAATCACATCATGAAAATAAGAAAAACACTCTGAATCCCTGCTATATATCTACAGATTTGTTTAAAGGATACAGACTTCAAATTATTTTTACATTCAAATCAACACTGAAGGACTAAAACCTGATCTCACAGCTGTGAAGATCACTGCTCACTCACATTCTCTGGCAACCAGCACAGTTCAATGCCGCAACGAATATGAAAGTGTTTTATGCTGCAGTTTCTCTAATGGGTGCTAGATCTTGAGAGACTGAATTGATGTAAATGCAAGTTTGTGCTGCGTTTACTGAATGTATGTCTTACGCAATCATCACCCGGAAAGGTTTCATTCTTGTTCTGCGATGAGAGCTCAGCAGGTGCATTTCAATCATGCACTTGTCTGGAAGTTCATAAATAATTTACGTAGTGACGCTGTATAGAAATACTAATGGCAAAAGTAAAAAAGGGAAAAAGAAAAAGGGGAGGTAAAGGCAGTTTTTCCTCTTTTTCTGATTCAAACTAATATTTGTAGTCTTCTTTTTCTTTTTCCATCAGTGTTGTTTTACAGTAGTAACATTACCCGTGCTGTAAGATGACAGTGAAATTTAAAGGAAAGTAACAATGTTTATGACTTATATTGTTTGAGGGGTGCATTGAGGTTGGTTTAAATTGCTTTGAAGGGGGTTAGAAATGGCAGGACTCATTTGTATATTAATACATTTTCAAAGTTGTGTATCTTTTGTATTGTTGTTCGTATTTTGGGAGTCCAAACTAAAAAAAGAAATAAAAGAAAAAATACTAATGGCTTAACAAGATAACATGTTTTTTTTTTTGCCACCTGTAAAAAACTACTTTACGTTACGCTAACCAAAACGGGACAATAAGTTCAGGCAGTTTATTCAAGAGACATGTTTGTACCACCGACTCCTGTCTCATAACAAACCATTCCTCTTTTATGTAGCAGTTTAGACTCTGACAGCAGAGTTCAATGAAAGTGTGTGGTACAACACAGTCAATAAGATAGAATAGTTTGTTCCATTTAGGACACTTCTTCGAAGATCAGCCTGTCTATATGGTTGCTACTGGTAAATTTGTGTGTCACAGTACAAAGAAGTTGAACTTTATCCCCCCACCTGCAAGCGAATCCACCGGAATGAGCAGAGGTCTAATAGGTGATCGCTTCAATTGTAGTTTTAAGTTCAGGAAGTAGATGTACGTATGTAAGTAGATGTATGTATGCAGTGCCCTGCTATGACATGAACTACTACGACTACCATTTGTAGTCACTGTTCCATTATCTTTATTGTGACTATTATTGCCATTGTTCATCACATCCCCAACCGGCACCGTCAGACACCGCCTACCAAGAGCCTGGGTCTGCCGAGGTTTCTTCTTAAAAAGGAGTTTTTCCTCGCCACTGTCGCATTAGCCACTGCTAATGCTTGCTCTTGGGGGAATTACTGGAATTGTTGGGGCTTTGTAAATTATAGAGTGTGGTCTAGACCTACTCTATCTGTAAAGTGTCTCGAGATAACTCTTGTTATGATTTGATACTATAAATAAAATTGAATTGAATTGAATGTATCTGGACGAATAAGGGCTGCACACACCCACACAGGTGAGAGTTACTTTGGATGATTAGAACTCTTATAAAGCTAAAGGAGAATGGGGCTATCCTGAAAATGACCAGGATTTAGACTATCATGAGACATTACAGTAACACTCTAAAGACAAGAACAAAATCTGTACAATTTGTACCAACATATCAGAGGCAGGCAACACTGGCTGGTTGATTTTAGCAGTCAAGTGTCAACTTAATATTCGGGGAAGACAGTACAAATTACACACTGAATGACACTTTCTTTGCATATATTAAAATCAAGGCAGTGAAGTGCTCTTACCTTCCAGTGATCAGGAGGAAGAGGGTGAGGATGACGAGGAGGGTAAAGCCACCAACCGCTGCTGTGACGATCACCAACACCTGGCCTTGGTCAGAAGCTATGTCTGATGCTGAAGGTAGCGGAGAATGGAGGATGGATTAGGAAGATGGGAAAACATTGGGCAGGGTTGAGCCGAGAAGATGTGGAACAGAAGGCAAAGAAGAAGAAGGGTGGGAAAAGGTAGAATGAAAAATGTGGAACGGAAAGAGGATAAGTAAGAGAAGGTAAATGTAAAGAGCAGGTACGGTTGATAAAAGCAGGGAGGAGAGAAAAAAACGAAATTAGACGGGAGGCAGGATAAAGTGAGAAGAAAGAGCAAATTTTCATTCAACATCATCTTCAATATTCCTCTCCATCAATGCACCATACATAGACCATGTATGCTCTCCTAATATTACAGAGAGATGTTCGATCGGCTCTTTGTAATGCAAAAAACCCTCCATCAGCTTTCGTACTGGAATGATTCATATGCCTGCTGCTGTTTAATTAATATTATTCATTCATGAAATTGTGATTTAGTCCATGATCATTTGGTTAAATTGATCCCATTTGATATTCATGATTTTCTCTTTTCTGTGTCTTGTCACAAGGCTAACGAATCCAAGATAATTGAAAGATGATTGCTATTACCAAACTTATTTCTATAATATTTCACGCTTAATGAATATGAATTGGAGATCAGGGTGCGTGGTCGCTAGCCCAAAGAGTGAGGCTCATGTGGGTTTATACAGTATGTGGCTGTTAAGTCACGAGCATGTATGTGTGCGCAGGGCGTCAAGAATGTGTGTGTGCGTTTGGCTGGATAAAAGTAATTACAGACCACTCAGAGGGAGGGAGAGTGAAAGTGGCGTTGGCCAGATCACACAAGACCATTCTCCCAGACATCAGCTTCACGCGCTCTTCACATCACTAACTAAGCAGATGTGTTTGACTGATGCTGCTGTAATGAGTGTGTGCGTGTGTGTGTATTTGGGGGTTTGAGGAAAACGGATGACAGAAGAAGAGAGGTAAAGACAAACAAGAGAGAAAGAGAGAGGCGGAAGTGACAGACGGATACACAGACAGATGGAAAAACAAAGCGCATGAGACAGTGACTGACAGGGAGGAAGAGAGCGACAGAGGCCAAATCTGCTTTCTCTTTCACATAAAAGGCCAGGCAATACAAAGGCTTGGCCGAGCACCGTCTGATCCGCAGATAAAGCAAAGCTCTGCAGCTTTGGAAGGGAGAGGGCCACTGTGAAGCCAAATCACTCTCAACAATACCTGAACCAACATAAAAGGGCAGCTGGACCTTTCTATTTTATGAGTAGACTTGCAATAAAGCTACTGCTCAGACACACAACAAAAACATTGATTCAAAATACAAAGAACATCAAGGCTATGTTCTCACACTCTCTTGTCGATTGTATTTCATTTTTCAATTGCCTTATAAAGTGATATCCTGACATTAAGGGGTTTAGGGTTGGTGAATGCAACCAATATGAAATTCATGCTGTAGGGTGACCAAATGATCTGGCTGCAATGCATAAAGTCTTGGTGAATTTTAGGCTATCATTTAAAAGGAGCAGTGTGTAGGATTTAGGGGGATCTTTTAGCAGAAGTGGAATATAATATTCATAACTATGTTTTCATTAGTATATAATCGCCTGAAACTAAGAATCGTGTTTTCTTCAGCTTAGAATTGGGCCTTTTATATCTACATAGGGAGCAGGGTGTTTAACACTGAGCCTGCCATGTTGCACCGCCATGTTTTTAGAGCAGAATGGAAGAAATGGACAAACCAAACACTCTAGAGGTGCCTTTTGTGATTTTACATTACCTGAGGGTCAACGTAGGTTCTACTACACGCTTGTAAAGGAAGGGGTGAGCGAAGGGTTACTCACTTGGTCACAATCTGCAACCTTACCGCTAGATGCCACTTAATCCTACACACTGCTCCTTTAACAATGAAATCAGTTGTAATGAAAGATTTGAAAATCTTTCATTACAACTATATCTTCATTTACTGCTAAAATGTGGCACTGTTTTATATACCTGAAATAATTACAAGGCTTTTTCTTACATTTTGCATTAAAATAACTGAAATATGTGACTATTATGTGATTTACACATCATTATCATTAAATATTTTTTTCCTGAAAGCCCCCCCCCCATTATTGTCTAAAATATTTTATTGAACATGAAACATTTAACAGGTCTTTTCTTTTTAATGGGAAAACACTGAAACTCATTTTTAGTATAAACCTAAGTTGACTAAAGACGAAAAATATGTCTGCAAGAAGCACACCAAAAATGTTTGAAACAAAATCTGGAAACAGCTTATAGTGTAACAGTAAGAAGACATTTCAATTGGGTAAGATGAAATATGATAAAGGGACAATGCTGATATTTTTTTACACTTCACTTTAAACAAAGTGCATCTGTTGCGAGGATTGAGACACGACAGTGTAATGCATCAACGATTGTGATTTTGTGATTGTATGTGTTAATTTTCTTCCTGGGTACATTTTCCAGGATCTCATGAAGAACTTGTTGGAATCCTACTATGGATGCTCCTGTTGGTGGGCTCATATCGTGGCTTATAAGTTACTGCTGTGCTCTTGGTGCAGGCTGCCCTGAGCGCTGCTCCAGGCTACAGTATATGAACTTCATCTGACGCAAACTGCTCTGACCTTATTATTAAATGTCTCATATATATATATATATATATATTTTTTTTTTTTCCATATCTTGTCATTTTGCTGTGAAAATAAGTACACACACACACACACACACACACACACACACACACACACACACACACACACACACACACACACACACACACACACACACACACACACACACACACACAGACACAGACACAGACACAGACAGATGCATCCCAACACAGTAACAAGTGCTGTAGATGGTCTCAGGTACTTACAGTCTCCTGTAGTTTTGTATTCATATTTAGGGGTGTAGGAACTGTATCCAGCTGGTGAGCGGGTGCGAACACAGAAGACGTACCAGGTGGCTGGTTTTAAACCTGAGATGATCACACTGGGAGCCTTGGTGCGTGTCGACGAGTAGCTCAACTGCTCATGTTCCTGTGGGAGAGAGTGAAAGATGAACGAAATAATCTAATGAATTAAGAACAGGTTTCCACCAACAATTATCCAACGAGTGTCAGTCAGATTTACCTCAATTTACACTCACAATATGTGTGTCATTACTGTCTGCTTTACTTTGGCAGCTGCTGACTGCACATCCAGTGACAAGTGTTGTTTTGGAAATCGCATACTAACGTATTGCATACTGCCTACTACATTAATGACTAAGTCTGACCCAGCCAGTGGCTCTCACATCTCCGAAAATATGGATAAATTGACCACATATTGGGAATATAAATGGTTACTTTCTTGCCTGAAAAAACATTAAAACTTAATAAAGTGACATATTAATAGCTTTTAGCCAGGCTAAAAATCTCCACTGTTGCGCAGTAAGATCACGTCTCATACTCAAAAATCCTGGCTAACCTAAGTAGTATACATCCGGGCATTTCTCAAATACACAACATCCACAGACTTTGCAGTGGGAGCGCACTCCATTTTCAAGTCATACTTTACATCATACTTAGTACAAATAGAAAGCTAGTATGCGAATGGACCCAAGGACTGCCTTCAAACTTGATCACTTTAATGAACAAAACATGACAAGTTTTGTGGAGAAATGTTTTAGGAAACTACCACCAGTTCCTATAGTTGTACTGCATAGATATCATTGTCTTTTAAAATAATGTTGTGACCATAATTATGCAGAAAGAGCATAAATGAATTGTCTATTCAGCTTAAAAAGGGTTATTATTTGTCCTTGGATGCATATTTGGAGTTCTTTATAATCATATAATGGCTAATATAGACTGTATTTGTGCCTTGGGACCCTTTGGCTTGGGCCATTCTTTTGACTGGTAGGATGAGAGGAGCTGATGTGGTTGGCTGTGATTGCAGCCAACCACTGCTTGCTGTGAGATTGCTGTGCTGCACTAGGATCACACAAACATGGGCACTCACCCTAAATTTAGCTGAAGCTGTGTAGCTTAATTTTTCAAGCACCACTTTACTTTACTTCACCACTGTATTTGGACATCATGGATAAGACATTTTAGTGGGATAAAATCCCAGGTCAAGAATGTTTAGCATGACAGTTTAATCAGTGGACTACATTGCTGTGCCAGGATGTTAAGTTAGAAATAGAAAATACTTTAGGCAAAAATTTGTCTTTTGCATGTGCAACGACTGCAATTAAAATAAGTACGTTAAAAGCCATTATGTTACATCCAGACAGGACACATAAAAACACATTTAACTTTAAAAAAAATCAATACACAATAAATACTACTTTAAAAGCAGCATCAGGAACTCAATGGTGAGGGCTAAATCTTTAAATAAAAAAATATAAAGTGCTATGTGCTGTGGTAGTAAGCTGGATTCAAAAAGTGGTTGTCCTTTCTGATTAAGATATGTTATGGCAACAGGGACAAAGAATTTTCTATAGATATTCTTCTTTGCACAGGGGACTCTGTGCCTTTTCCCTGAGGGCAGTAGCTGAAAGTGCGGATTTGAGTGACGGCTGTGGTCGTCTAAGATTGTGCCACTTAAGCATTGGACTGTTTTGCCATGGTGATGGGACGGTGGGGTTTGTTTGCAGCCCAGTTTAACTTTTTGTCTTGCTTTTTACACTTAGGTGCTTGAAACAGGACACAATGTTAAAAGTGAGTACAGTATGAAGATTGTCTGGTCTAAGGCATAGATGTTCTTGTTTAACTATAAAGACATCTGTAGATTTTCTTATAAATTATGAATGGAGGACCTTAATAACATTTTACACACTTGCATACTCCTTATTTTTTTCTTGAGATCACTAAATTCTGGCTAAATAAATTGCTACAAATGCGTCTCTGACCTGAACAAGGATCAAGTCTATACCTACGTACTGCCCTACAATTTTAGGCCGGACCTGGACATACCTTCTCGTAATATTTGATCTCGTAGTCGAGGATGAGCATTGTTGTTTGTTCGGGCTGCTGCCAGGAGAGAGCAATACTGTTTGGAGAGGCCCAGTCCTTCTTTAGAGACCCAACCAGAGATGGACCTGCACGGTTTGAATACAAAATAGACAGCTTCAGCTTCAATGTCTTTACCATAATATCACAAGAATTGAATAAATACAACAAAGGTTGGCACACTAGATACGTTTTTACACACTTGGCCTTCAAGTGCGTGCAAATATAAACACTGAGCGGCGAACAGATTTGAATTCACAAGGTATTTTACATAAATGCACTGTTCCCCTCCAATCACTAAGCCCCTCTAACTGCTTTTCCACAGAGACTTTAAAGAATTAATATTAAAAAATACCATAAAAACCAAATAAGTTTGGGCGTGCTGCTTAATTCTAAATGGGAAAGACTGAAGTCCCCAGGCTCCCAGCTAAGTGTGTGCTTGATGTAGCTCTGCAATTTCAAGGTGACAATGTGGTTATGTGGCATGCACTGTAACCACTTGGCTACCAACGTGCTCAGGTTTATCTTATTCTAAAGATACACAAGAAAAAATATAAGACAAGGAAAACAATTAAAGGTTAAGAAGCCAATAGGATGATTCACTTTCATGTACTGTGTGGTTTATGTTGCAGGTCGCTGGCATGGTCCATGGATAATAGATTACCTTAAAATGACGTTGTAAAGTGAGTTATGATGCACCATATTTTCCAATCTGAAGTTTGAAACTAACTTAGCTTTATATTTGTTGTATTTGAGTTGTAATCCTATCAGGAGGATGATGCAAGTAGCTTTTTTTAATGTGAGTTATTGCAGAGTGTTGTTCCTTTATTGTCCAATACCTTGGTTTAGGACCAAATACTTGTAAAACGTATGAAATCCCCTTTAACCTCAGGTGTACAGTAGTTTGCGCTAATTAAACAAGTGTTAGCATTGTAATATAATCTGCAGTATGATGAGGACCCATGTTCAACATTTTCTGCTAAATATCATCATGCTAACATTGTTATTGTAAGCATGTTGCAGTGCAGCCTCATAGAACTCTGTGCGCGGCTGCATACTCTTAGCCTTGTTGATCTCGGGAGAACCAGTTGACCTCAGCAAGCTGTCAGTTTGATGAGAATGTGCACTGAATACAGAGTGAGGAGTTTTTCTATGATGCAGCCAGTTAACAATGAGGATGTATAGCACAACAAGGAATCCAATGGTTGACAACGCATGTGCATAAAACACACACAGATGAACACCTCTCCACCTTGTCAGCAATAATTATCACATATCCATGCTGACACTCAATTATTGTATTTCAAAATAGGCTGTAGTCCTTTCAAGTCGCTAGGGAAAGAAGAAAAACATCCGCACAGCTATTCCCTTAAAAAATAAGTTGAGGAAGCTACATCTTCTTTTCTTGGACTGAAATGCATTTGCTTTGCTCTATAAATTTCTGCTGGGTAAATAATTGCACTGAGCTCCCAAGAGTGGTCAGCAGATGTAACTGCCCTGAGAGCGATTATTGTATATTATATATCATCTGATGTTACAGAGCCGACTCATTATGTGGATATAAATTGTCGGCCTGCTTTTCTCGTGTGTATTCAAAGTAAAATGATGCCACTGACACTATTTTTTCCACATTTACTCTACAGTAGTGTGCCTGGGGGAGGAGTTTGCAGTTCTCACTTTGTCTGAGGCTGGGTATTATAAGAAACTATGAGGGATCAGGGTTTAGGGTTTGGGGGTTTGTGGAGCAGAATCTTGGGGTTAGTGGTTGGGGGCTAGATGACATGAGAGCGGTGAGCTGTAGGGGTTTGAGCTTGTTAACCTGAGACCTACTGCTGCTACTAATCTGATAGAAAGTAAAAACACCTCTGTTCCCTTTATCCCTCTCTTACTTGGTTGTCTCTATTCCTCACCACCTGCCTCTTTTTGTCCATTCGCTTTTTATCTCTTCATATCCTCATACATGGTTTTAACCCTCTGTCCTCTGCTCCTTCTTATACTTTCCCTCCTCCCTTAGAGTATGAATACATGAACTATTGATATATTAGGGAGTAGGACCTCAAAAAGGTGAAGAGTGAAGTTTGAACTTGGTTGGAAGGGAATGGGAGACTTGGAGATTTAAGTATAACTTTAAAACGATATTTTGCAGAGGAAGAGCTGAAATGCTCAAATTCTGTGGATAAAAGTTCAGCTACAAAAAGGACACAAAAATGAGTATTCAAAAGACAAATTGCCTCCCATGGTGCTGTGGTTCTAATATGACAAGAATATCATTTTATATTCTCATGCGGCACTGTGATTGTATTATATTCTAAAATGTGAAAAACGTGAATTTGCAAAAGAGGGATATAAAAACATTTCTCATTTCACAGGAATACTTCACAAACATGTAATTCAAATGCCTAACTCATGAATGGGATAACAAATGACTAAACCATGCAGTTAATTAAGCAACCAACAACTCAGGTCAATAATTGTAACTGGATCAAAACCATAAACTGCATTAAGATCAAAACGTGATGACGGATAAAATAGGGCTGGAGGGGGTAGGTGTACAGTACTGTGCAGCATCCAGCACTTTTATATTAAATGCATTTTAACGCTTGACTTCTTCTTAATAACCAACTTAATAGCCATTGAACATTTAGAAAGGTTGTCTAAAATGTTAGCAAAAATAGAACATCATAATATCATGCGTGAGTGAAAATGGCTAATATTAGCATAATCAGCAAGCTCAAAGGGTAGGCTCTGTGAGTACTGTGTGCATACATGTGCATGTTGGGGATTACTGTATGTGAGTGCATGTGTATGTTGTTATCTTAAAAAGAGAGTATGGAGCACCCCGAGTAGAAAATAAACTGTCCAGCAACACAAAAAGCCGATGCTGCTGACATCTTAGGTGTTATTATTACATCTCTCACCTCTGCCCATTTCACTCAGAGCTTTCTCGTATCCTCTCTTCTCTCCTCAGTGGCAGAGTAAATTCACCTCAGGGGGATTTTATCTGATCTAACTCTGTCTAATGAACCACTCTGTTGAAGCTGGGACGTTGCAAGGCCTTGTGCGCTGCTTATGCCAGCTGGGTACAACAGTGGCGGCAGGGCGGTGTGGTTTGCGGCTAGAATCATGCAGTGGAGGCATCAAACTAAGACACAGCAAGATGGTTGGCATCTGCTGTTAGCATATTGGCCCCTGATAGGGAACAATAAACACAGCCTAAATACAATCTCCCTCTGACTCAAAGATTTAAATCAGCCTCCCACCGCAAGGCACTGCACAATGCACACTCACACGAGTTGTGCAAGCAAACAAGGGAACACTGTGCAGGAAGCAAATGCACAGAAGACGTGTGCGCACACACAAATAGTTGAGAGCTGACGCGTGTAAAAACAATATGTTTGTTAGAGAAGCAGGACCACTGTCTGGCAGGCAGAAAATAATAGCCAGTAGAAATGTACATGCACGTCATGTTAGAGCTCATCTTGACACAACACTTAGAAATTCCTTCCCAGTCATAAAAAAGCCACAGTTGCTTTAATTAAGCCATTTTCACAAACCTAAAGAAAAAAATGTACAGCCTTTTTTTTCTCAGCTAGAGTATGTTCCTATGTTCCGTCCTGAGCTCACATTGTGGATGTAATCTTATGTGATCTAGATGCATTCTGGGTTATTCACAATGGATGGGAGGAGTACCGTATTTAATGTGCTTTTGGACTAGACTACATAGTGCATTTAATATAATATTCGTATTGGTCTAGTCAGTGTTGTCTAGATGTAATGTAATATACATTTCTATAAATAGAGTTTGAGGAGGAGGAGCCCTAAACCTGAACTGAGTGTAAAAATACATTTCTACTTTCTATTGTGGACATATTAATCTAAGCAATCATCGAAAACTCATGGCATTGAAGCACAGACATCATGTGATAATTCTTACATCCACACATACACAAAATTTAAGACAAGTTAAAACAATAGAAACTACAGTGTCTGCTTGTGTGTGCATTGTGGTTGCATATTTCCAAAGGCTGGAGTGTGAAAAACATCACTGTCTCCAGGCATCGGCAAGATACTTTGAGGTTACAGGACACGCAGCAACCGTCTTTAATGATTCTGTATGTGGGATATTAGAGCTGCAGCATGAAATCTGCCAGAGGAACTCAGGAGCATTGGAAAGCCATTAGAAACACCAGTCAATTACAATGCCCGATGGATGGATTTTCCAGTCAAGCGTAGTTAAGCTAAACATAAACTAATGGGGAGTCTTTAAATGAGCTTGACCTGCATATGATTTTAATTAGCTTTCCTGCCCTAAAGGCTTCCATTAACTGTTTGAAAAAATCAATAGAGCCAGTATTGATGCTGTGCGAAAGCTTAAACGATGTCCTAACACTCCACTGATTCACTGCTGATAGAGAGATAAGAGTAAAAGAGAAACACATACACAATATAGGTGCTCTTGTTTTCAACCGTCATATTCATATGTCTCTCTTTTCTAGGTGTCTGGTCGTGTTTTTTCCCAATTTGCGATCAATCAGGTCTATCTAATCTAAAAATATTTACTGGAACAAGCACATGCATGCACACGTTGTACAAATATTCAAGTTACTTAAATTTGATTTGATTCAAATTAGTTCAAGTCAATACGACTCCAAAGCGCCACCTGCCATCAATGACTACCTTGCGTGCTTCAGAAGCAGGGAACTAAGGGAATGAATGAATTGAAGTTGTCTCCAATGTTATCTCTGGGACCTCAGGAAATCAGTTGGAGCAATGTCACATTTGTAGAATCTGTAATGTATGTGTATCTAAACTTCTGTGTGTGTGTGTGTGTGTGTGTGTGTATGTGTATGTGTGTGTAACCATGGTTTTGCGTGTGCTGCTTTTACAAACCCCGAGACAAAACTAAAGTAACATGGGGTCTGCTTTGGGGACTATCATCGTTACCCTTCATTAATGAACTCTATGTATAAACGCAGAGACATGACTGTAAAATAAACGGTTAGGTCTAATTATAGAGTATACATAAGTGACTGATCTGTTCAACTCAATCAAGAGCGGTATAATTGGAATTGTTGTCTCATTAGCACTGACCTCTCTGGTATCCACCTGAGAATCACATCTCCCTGCAATATGTGGCTGTTTGTTGGGCTGTCAAGAAATGTGTTTAAGGAATAGTTTGTCATTTTCAGCTTTCTTTCTACAAGTTAGATGAGAAAATTGATACCTATCACATTTCTGTGCATTAAGTACAGAGCTACAGATGCAGGGAAACAGCCTTGCTCTGTCCAAAGTTCAAAAATCTGCCTGCCAGCACTTCTAAAACTCACAATTAAGATGTGGTATTATTTTGGTTAATCTGTACAAGAAAATATGTAGAAATGACAATTTAGGGTTTTACAAATAAAAATTTTGAACACAGCCATAGGTGAAAATTAGGGGAGATTCTTAAGTGTCCCCTTGTTCTTAAACATTTTTAACGGTTATTGTCCCACCCCAAGAGTCAAATGAAATATCTGCCTTTGGACACAGCCTTTTGTTACAGCAGCTTTCATATTGGTGAGTATCCATTTCCCGTACAGGTTTTCTTTTTATTTCACCAAGAGATTTCTGCTACACTTGGATTTTTGCAGCAAGTTTGCTTGGAGAACTTCTGGGAGCTTCTGATTCAGTCTTCAAAGATCATACTGGTCATTGCATAGCACCTGTACATGATGAATCCATTCCACTCTGTACCTATGGTAGCTACACATTCCTTCTCTATAATCTCCATATAAAGTGCTGCAATTTGTTGGCCAATCGTCTACGGCAATCTCTCTCTCCACTGTGGTGATATGGGCTTCTTTTTCTGGAGACATATTGTTGCTGCCTGCAGTCTCAGACCGGAAAAATGGATGTGACCCCTATGACACTAAATAGCTGTCAACCGCATCTAAACTGGGACAGTTTCTTGTTCTCCCTCGGTACACCTGCAATCCCCCCCTGCTGTGGAGGCTGTCTTTGCTATGACAGTGGAAAAAAGCTTCCAAGACTTCTTTGCCCTATCCAGATGGTGGCTACAACAGTCACCCGCACCATTTATCATGTGTATCTGCTGAGTATGGGGAGTTAACAGGTAATTAAAATCATCAGTCACGCAACAAAAGCAGGGATCAGGGAGGCGGAGTGGAAAAGAGAAAAGGAAAGAGACCCTTCTACGAGTTCGGAGCTATTTCCACCCTTTTGCAGTGGCTTTGAGTTGTGGTAGGAGAGTGAAGACTAAGAAAATAGGAGTAGAGAGAGTAACAACAGAAGAAGAAAGATAGAGAGGCAAGTCAAAGAAACCCAGTGAGACAAAGTCTGACTTTGGATGGTCTTTGACTTGCAAACAGCATGTAACATTTAAACCTTTGTCTTCTTATTGACAATCTGCACTAGAGCAGTGGAAGAGGGATTAAAAGACAGACAGATACAAAGCAAAAAACGGTGTTGTCTACTGTGTAGTGGAGGAGGTTTGTGTGCTAGCTAGCCTGCCTGACACTCTGAGGTCTCGTCTTTAATAGGGTCCCAGCCTGCCACTGATCCCTCTTGTTCCCACTTAATGGGGACGTGAAGAAGCAATGACGTGTGGGAAAGGACGCTGAAACCAGCCCTATACTGGCCCACCACAATCAATACTCATTTGGCCTCCACCTCTCTTTCCTCAAAAGTAATTAATGAGAAGAACGGAAGTATCTGGCCACTGACAGCTGATTTCCCTGCCGGTCCCTGTCCTTAACACCCTGTCCACTCCACACGCTGCTACTTAAAAGCTTTATCATGGTTGAAACTAAGCATTGGGTATTGGAAAGTGACACAGATATGGACAGACATGGATGTCGATGTGCATAATTTTCTTTTAGGATAAAAACCTACAAGAAGAGGTGTTGTTTTCACCAGTTCAGTGCAGTCAAATAAAACCCTTGCATTTGCATTTTTAATTCTACATAGATTTAATTTGCAAAATGATATTGTGGCCAACTTTAATGAAGTAATTTGTGGAAGCATTTAGATGGAAAATCAATGGAAAAGTTGTTGATAAACTAAGTCGGTAAATTCCACAACACAGGATTAGGCTACACAGATATCAATCAAGTTAATTCTCATGTGTTAGTTTGAATTCTTTTCAACTTTATTAAAAAGAAAATGCCATAGCCCTAAACCACTTGCCTAGCCTTTGGCTTTAATTAGTTCTACTAAAACATTTAATTTAATTCAGTCAATCACAATGATGGTGCACTTCATGGTGATGGCAATGGCAGTGATGGTTTTGATCAGGGGTCACCAACCTTTTTGAAACTGAGAGCTACTTCATGGGTATTGAGTCATACGAAGGGCTACCAGTTTGATACACTCTTTTGAAATAACAAATTTGTTCAGTTTGCCTTTAGTTATATATGATTATTAATGATTAATGATACTCATCTATGTGAAGACACTGATCATGTTAATGATTTCTCACAATAATTATCAACAATGACTTAACAAGGTGGGAAACAGATAATCAATATTCAATTTTCATTTTTAGAACAGGCCTGAGGGCTACTCATGTGGTCCTTGGGGGCTACCTGGTGCCCACGGGCAACGTGTAGGAGACCCCTAGTTTTGATGATTAAAATTTTATTATGGGTTCAGTATCAAATTTACATCACTGAAATGCAGTTTCAGTTGGTTCCTACACATACAGGAACTGAAGTTGTGGTGAAAAATATATAAAAAAAATCTTTGACTTGTTATATATAGTTAGCACTGCATATCCGAACAGAATAAAAACTCAGAGTAGCTTTAAAATCTGCTCTCTGAATAGGAGTGCATTGGAAGAGGAGTGGAGTGCCACTGCAGAGGAGGTACAGTATAAATAGCAGTCGACCCTCCTATAGCACCCAGAGCAGACTTACTGCAGCAGAACACACAGATGCCACAGTGGCAATACATTCTTTCCTATAGTGCTCATTTCAAGAAGAGCCATCCATACACAACCCTACTTTCAAAGTGAACCACCCTGGAGTTAAAATAGCCCACACAATTGATGCTGTGTGAATAGGTGAAGGATTGCTTGAATACAGACGACAGCGTATACTTTAAAAGCACTTATAATGCACAAGGTGACAGTAAACGTGTTGAAGAATAATGCAGTTCCTATTCGGGCCAATCACTTGCAACCTCCACAAATGTGTAAAAGGTCACAATTTCATGTTTTTTTTTGGAACAGAGAAAATGCCATTTTCAGGGATGTTTCTAATGCCTGTAAATATTTTTCTTTTGTTGGTGTGGCACCTTAACATTGGTTGACTACACAACAGTTTTTTACTCGCTGGCACTTCCATGTAGCACCCCGCAAAGTGGTAAAAACTGATACTTAAGATAGCAAATTGTCTAACTAATCAATATTAACATACTACTGCTCACATGCACACATTTGCAGAGTGAGGACAGTGCAATAAAAGGCTAATTTCATTACTACAGCACTTAAAGATTCACAATTTAATACAAACTGACATGAGAAGAATGTTCGTTAGTTAGTGGTGCATGCACTGACATGCAGTCGTGTACATGATCCATCCATCCATCCATCCATCTTCGTCCGCTTATCCGGTGTCGGGTCGCGGGGGGAGCAGCTCCAGCAGGGGACCCCAAACTTCCCTTTCCCGAGCAACATTAACCAGCTCCGACTGGGGGATCCCGAGGCGTTCCCAGGCCAGGTTGGAGATATAATCCCTCCACCTAGTCCTGGGTCTTCCCCGAGGCCTCCTCCCAGCTGGCATCGCCTGGAACACCTCCCTAGGGAGGCCCTCAGGGGCATCCTCACCAGATGCCCGAACCACCTCAACTGGCTCCTTTCGACGCAAAGGAGCAGTGGCTCTACTCCGAGCTCCTCACGGATGACTGAGCTTCTCACCCTATCTCTAAGGGAGACGCCAGCCACCCTCCTGAGGAAACCCATTTCGGCCGCTTGCACCCTGGATCTCGTTCTTTCGGTAATGACCCAGCCTTCATGACCATAGGTGAGGGTAGGAACGAAAACTGACCGGTAGATCGAGAGCTTTGCCTTCTGGCTCAGCTCTCTTTTCGTCACAACGGTGCGATAGATGGAATGTAATACCGCACCTCGCCCGATTCTCCGACCAATCTCCCGCTCCATTGTCCCCTCACTTTCGCAACAAAACCCCAAGGTACTTGAACTCCTACTCTTGGGGTAAGGACTCATTCCCTACCTGGAGAAGGCATTCCATCGGTTTCCTGCTGAGAACCATGGCCTCCGATTTAGAGGTGCTGATCCTCATCCCAACCGCTTCACACTTCCGGCGCGAACCGATCCAGTGAGTGCTGAAGGTCGCAGGCCGATGATGCCATCAGGACCACATCATCTGCAAAAGCAGCCATGAGATCCCCAGCCCAACGAACCGCAACCCCTCCCCACCCCGACTACACTCCGATATCCTGTCCATAAATATTACAAACAGGATTGGTGACAAAGCGCGCGCCCTGGCGGAGGCCAACCCTCACCTGAAACGAGTCCGACTTACTGCGCGGAACCCGGACACAGCTCTCACTTTGGTCGTACAGAGATTGGATGGCCCTGAGTAGAGACCCCCTCACCCCATACTCCCGCAGCACCTCCCACAGTATCTCCCGGGGACCCGTCGTACGCCTTCTCCAAATCCACAAAACACATGTAGACCGGTTGAGCATACTCCCAGGCCCCTCCAGGATCCTTGCAGAGTGAAGAGCTGGTCCGTTGTTCCACCGACCAGGACGGAATCCGCATTGTTCCTCCTCAACCTGAGGTTCGACTATCGGCCGAACCCTCCTTTCCAGCACCTTGGAGTAGACTTTACCAGGGAGGCTGAGAAGTGTGATACCCCTGTAATTGGCACACACCCTCTGGTCCCCTTTTTAAAAGGGGAACCACCACCCCAGTCTGCCACTCCTTTGGCACTGTTCCAGACTTCCACGCAATGTTGAAGAGACGTGTCAACCAGGACAGCCCCTCCACACCCAGAGCCTTGAGCATTTCTGGACGGATCTCATCAATCCCCCGGGGGCTTTGCCACTGTGGAGTTGTTTGACTACATCAGTGACTTCCGCCGGAAATCGGACGACAATCCCCCGTCATCCTCCAGCTCTGCCTCTAACATAGAGGGCGTATTAGTCGGATTCAGGAGTTCCTCAAAATGCTCCTTCCACCGCCCCTATTACCTCCTCAGTTGAGGTCAACAGAGTCCCATCCTTACTGTACACAGCTTTGGATGGTTCCCTTCGTCCTCCTGAGGTGGCGAACAGTTTTCCAGAAGCACTTTGGTGCCGACCGAAAGTCCTTCTCCATGTCTTCTCCAAACTTCTCCCACACCCGCTGCTTTGCCTCTTTCACGGCAGAGGCTGCAGCCCTTCGGCCCTTCGGTACCCTGAAACTGCCTCCGGAGTCCTCTGGGATAACATATCCCGGAAAGACTCCTTCTTCAGTCGGACGGCTTCCCTGACCACCGGTGTCCACCACAGTGTTCGTTGGGTTACCCGTGGTGAGGCACCTAAGACCCTAAGACCACAGCTCCTCGCCGCAGCTTCAGCAATGGAAACTTTGAACATTGTCCACTCTGGTTCAATGCCCCCAGCCTCCACAGGGATGCACGAAAAGCTCGCCGGAGGTGCGAGTTGAAAGTCCGTTGGACAGGGTCCTCCTCCAGACGTTCCCAATTTACCCGCACTACACGTTTGGGCTTACCAGGTCTGTCCAGAGTCTTCCCCCACCCCTGACCCAACTCACCACCAGATGGTGATCGGTTGACAGCTCTGCCCTCTCTTCACCCGAGTGACCAAACATACGGCCTCAGATCAGATGAAACGATTATAAAATCGATCATTGACCTTCGGCCTAGGGTGCTCTGGTACCAGGTACACTTATGAGCATCCCTATGTTCGAACATGGTGTTCGATAGACAATCCATGACTAGCACAGAAGTCCAACAACAAACAACCACTCTGGTTTAGATCAGGGAGGCCGTTCCTCCCAATCCCGCCTCTCCAGGTGTCTCCATCATTGCCCATGGGTGTGTGAAGTCCCCCAGCAGAACAATGGATTCCCCACTGGCGCCCATGCAGGACTCCACTCAAGGTCTCCAAGAAGGCCGAATACTCCGAACTCCTGTTTGGTGCATATGCACAAACAACAGTCAGAGTTTTTCCCCCACAACCCGCAGGCGTAGGGAGGCCGACCTCCGTCCACCGGGGTAAATCCCAACGCAGCGGCGGCTCAGCCGGGGGCTTGTTAGTATCCCCACACCCGCCCGGCCCGCACACCCTGAGCAACTCCGGAGAAGAAAAGAGTCCAACCCCTATCCAGGAGTACAGTTCCAGAACCGAGACTGCGTGGAGGTAAGCCCCACCAGATCTAACCGGTAGCGCTCCACCTCCCGCACCAGTTCCGGCTCCTTCCCCCACAGAGAGGTGACGTTCCACGTCCCCAGAGCCAGCATCTGCTGCCCGGGTCTGGTCCGTCGAGGCCCCTGACCTTCACTGCCACCCATGTGGCAGCGCACCCGACCCCAGCGGTTCCTCCCACAGGTGGTGGGCCCATGGGCTGGAGAGATGGGAGCCACGTAGCTTGTTCGGGCTGTGCCCGGCCGGGCTCCGTGGCAAACCCGGCCACCAGGCGCTCGCCGACGAGCCCGCCGTCTGGGCCTGGCTCCAGACGGGGGCCCCGGGCTTCCTCCGGGCAGGGTCACTCCATTTCTACCTTGTTTTTCCATTGGGGTTTTTGAACCATTCTTTGTCTGGCCCCTCACCTGAGACCACTTTGCCTTGAGAGACCCTACCAGGAGCACAAAGCTCCAGACAACACAGCCCTCAGGTTCACAGAGACACACAAACCTCTCCACCACGATAAGGTGATGGTTCACGGAGAAGTGTACATGTACATGATGCGTTTCACAAAAAGGAGGTAAGCTTGATAAAAAAAGCTTGTCAATTGTTTCAGTTGTATTTGATGTTTCACTCTGAAAATGTTTGAGTACACTGTGGAAATGCAGTATAAACTATAAGACCTTAAGCTGAGTGTGTCTTCAGTTGTTGCTAAAATGTATAAAGGTTTAGAGAGATTGAAGTTACAGCTGCTGTCATTATAAATGGTTTTATGAAGTGAGGCTAATGCAAATTCATTTAAATGAACTGAAGCGAGAAAAAAAAAGGCATTGGCAACTGATTTATCTAACTTTTAGAAGACAATGGGGCTGCATTCTTGGGCGGAAATTCAACCCGAAGATTGAAGACGGGATTGAGGTGGGAGTTGAGAGAGAGAAAACTTCAGAGAACATCCATCAGGATTGCAGAACAATGAATCCAATCACTCTGCATTAATGAGCCAATGCTTAAAATAGTTCCCGTTGTGAGGTGAAGTCAGGGGAAATGATCTTTGCAGGGGAAGAAGCTTCCTGATAAAAGTCTGGGCATAAATCATTTTGTGGAGTAGAAACAGCTAATCTCTTTTCCTTCAAACTCCCCACCTGCTCTGAACACTGCTGAATAGCGATGCTGGGGAATAGCTATTCTTAACGCTGACTGGTGAATAGTTGACTTACTGTATGTCTGGAGGGCTCAGAGGAGCTGGCTGGAGATATATATATATGGCCACACACAACACTGTACATGTGGGCAACTCAATGACAGCCTTCAAAGCGTAAAGTAAAAAAGGCTTGGAGGTCTTTCTGAAATCCAGCCACTTTCCAGATGCTAAATGACATATCAAGCAGAATTGTAGTGATAGAGATTGTAACACATTATTTACTTATTGTTTTCCTGTAGGAGCTCTATGGCATTTTAAATAGAGGTGCAACAACACCATTATTTAACTGGGCAGCACTGACTTAATTTTCTCCAAATTCATTGTTTCAGACTAAAATGTCTCAACAACTATTGTATGGATTGCCATGAAGTTTGGTACAGACGTTCACGATTAATTGCAGTTTAGCAGAATTTCATTTAGTGCTTTTTTATTTATGAAATGCTTAGGTGCATGACCAAATACCTGCAAAACTAATGACATTTCCATTAACGTCGACTGTGCTTTTAGTTTACTGCTAATTAGCAACATGCGTTTGTGAAGGAGGCACGAGCATTCATTTTTATGGCATTGTATGTCCATTATTTGGGTGACTTTTTTTCAGGTTTTAAAGTCTAAACAGAACTGATCAGAGGCCAGTCTGGCTTGATCGGCGGGCCGGAGTTGGTCACAGATAAATGGGCCTGCTGTAGAGCAAACAAACAAACAAACAAATGCATCCCTGTCCCTGAACAAATTACCCTTTTTTATATTATTCTTGTGCCTGCTGTAAGAACCTTCAATGCAATGTCAAAAGTAACCTTTGGAGCATTTTTTACATTGTAATAAAACATATCAATTACTTGGGTTTTCATACTAATCTCTCAAGTAATTCACACTAATCCTTCATGTGCGTCCCTAAAGTTTGTGTCAACTGTATGACATTGTCCCCAGCCCATCCTATCTGATGTTACCCATAATACACCGGTGGGTATTAGTATGCTGTAACCTGAATACAGATAAACAGATGCAAGGCCAACATAGGCACAGATCTCCCTACTGGTCCCAGCTGTGCTAAAATGCCCCTCCTCACCTCATTTTCACCTCTTCCAGCCCTTTTCACCTCTCTCTTTCTCATTGTCCTCCACAATAAGTATACCCAAATCCAAGTCTATCTAATGCATAACAGCATGATTATTATGTTACTATATCAATCCACCTCTTCTACCCAAAAGCAAATTATGCCAAAGTTCAGATATTTAGTATTTATGACAATCACCTGTTGTATTCCAATTGTTTGACTCCACATCTGTTGTTTTTCTCTACAAACTGAACGGGTCTGAGCTTATGTATGCATGTATGTATGCATGTATGTGTGTGCAAGTTTGTGTCTGGTAGCGGCAAGTCATTGGCAAAGATAAAAGAGGGCCCTGAAGGGCAGACAATGAGCAGGGGGCAACAGATGCCCCAGGTTACATCCAGCCCCATGGGAAGCCAGCTAAACAAACCTGCCAACAAACAGAGTGAGCAAACACCTGCTGACATCATATCGCAGATGCACACATTCATTATGTTTACAAAAGCGCACACACTCATCCTGCTATGTACAGTTCATACAATATAAACATATCTGAGTCCTCTTTTGTACATGGCTGCAGAGCCTATGATATTGTTTACTCTGGTGGGAATAATATATTAAGCTAATTGTTGGGCCACTTCTTATGATGTAGCTTATTTGGTCACAAAAGTAGTTGATCCATGCTACACTTCTTGTCTAAATGAAACTCTAAGCTGAATTTATTTCAGAACAGAGACAACTGAATATTTCCTAAGAAAGATGAAATGCTTTGAATATTGGATACAAATCACTATTTAGAGCTTTAGTTGTTAACTGATTATCAGTATAGAGTAAGCCTTCAAACTCCCATATTGGTCAAACCACTGGCAGAAAAAACTGTGAACAAAACTCTTGATGTGGCTTTTCACACTACGTGAATGGCACATTACAACCGTGTTGCAGGATTTACATTTGCTGAAACAGCAATGAGTGCACAAAGATTAAAAACCTTAAATTGATCAAAAAAGTGCAAGGAAATCAGGTCAGAGAATACATCAACACTTCCTGCTGCTTTACAATAAAAGTGTGTGTGCCATGGAGAGCTTTTAATGTAATCATCATAAACCAGTGAGGTCATGTCTGTTAATTGAAAGCAACCACATAAATGTTAAGAGTGACACAAACTCCAAACAACTTTCTATTTTTCTTTGTACTTTCTCCAGTCACCACACAGGTTAATTTAATTATGTTATGTTTGCTTTCTTCTGTAAAGGAGCATGAAACCCCCATGATATCATGGCTAATGAGTGTAATACTGTAAATAACTAATGTAGTTTTCAAAGTAGCAAGGGAGCTGCCCTTTCCACTTTCCTAGAAGACTGTGGGGGGCCACGACCATAATACTACTAATTTACTGTTCCGGAGTGTATCACAGCATGCAATCTGTGAAAGGCAGGGAAATAACTCAGATCAACCTGATCTACATTGTTTACGGACAGTGGCAAACTGAGCACCTTGAGGAGAGCCACACAAACACAGAAAGAGCATTCACATTTCACACACAAAGGTCTTGTATTAAAGCCTAAGACCTTGTTGCTGTGAGGCAGGAGCCCCAACCACCCAACTAACCCAATACCATCCATGCATTAGAATCAGCCTTAAACAAGGAAAAAATCATTATTAAAAAGGCCCCATTTCATCATTTAAACCCTATGCTCGCATTGCCAGACCTTCCTCCACAGCGCTGCGGAGGAGGGTCTGGCTAGTCCACACAGCATTCCGGGATGGGAGAAAAACGGGCTCTGGTTTATTGGCATTTCTTTAAACCAATCACTATCATCATGGGCGGCGCTAAGTGCCGGACAGAGCCACGGTTCCGCTGCAAAATAGCCTCTGGAATGAACATGTTTTTGTGGAATGTGTAAGTTCAAAAGTTGTTTTAGTCGTGCAACAGAAAACTCAGATGGGACAGATAGTCTAGCTAGCTGTCTGGATTTACCCTGCAGAGATCCGAGGAGCGGTTAACCATAGTCCTCATAAATCCACCAGAGTTTAAATTTCTAACATAAAGAAAGTGGAAGGTAATGGACATTGGGCCACAAAGGGACATCCGGCAGAATTTCCTGCGGCACCGGAGCAATCCTGGAAGTGGAACGTCGTGGATATAGACTAATTAAACCCTAATTTGTGACTTTTTTTTTTTTTTTTTTAGAGGAGGGAAGAGTAAATGATGCCTATAGGCTACATGTGTGCTGACTCAGATATAAATAGTCGATCTACAGGAGAATAAAAAGATAAAGCAATACAGAAATACAACAAATACAGCCTTACTGCAATATATTCCATTATGTTTTTATATTTGGATTGTAATCAATGTTTCCCATTACATAAAGATATTTTAAGCATAAATTAATGCAGAAAAAGGTAGAAATAGGTGCATAAAGGTTCACCATAATGCAGGAAATGAAGTGTTTAATGCTCAAAGTTTTCTGGGGGAGGACCCCCTGACTCCCTGCATCAAAAGTCACCACACAAATTTGGAAACAAAACCTTGGTCTTTGGGTTGCCAGGCCAGTTATGATTAGGCCAAATGTTGGCGCCATCTAACTAACATCTACAAACTAAAGGGTAGCTAAAATGAACATACACTGGCTATTAACAAACTGGGCAAGCCAATCGCCGATTTGCATTGCATTCAGTTTATTTAAATGGATTCGGGCTAAGCCCCGAACCTCAAGTCCTAGAAACGCCCCTGATCATGATCTTATATTCTCTGTCTGGTCTTCTCTTTTTTCTCTCCAACCAACCACAAGACTCCATCTGACAACTCTCTTTATTTATCTCCTTTCTTCTCTCTTTCACTGCATCTTATTCTTCTCTTCTCACTCTTTCTCTTTGCAGAGCTGACGGCGGAGGCTGGGTTGTGATCCAATCACAGGCTGGCTGCAGCAATCACCGTCTGCTGATTGGTTTTATAATCCTCACTCAGGATCTCAGATGGGAGAGAATCAGCTGGCCAAGAAGTGCTGCTCTGAAAGATGTCATACTCATGCACGCGCACGCACGCACGCACACACACACACACACACACACACACACACACACACACACACACACACACACACACACACACACTTGCTTTCTCTCTGCATCTCACACTTCTTGACTCCACATCATTGCTTTCATTCTCTGTACAAAAGTAGTTTATGAATGTATGTGCATGTGTGGCAATGACTGAACAAAGAGGAAAGGAGAGAATTCATTCAGCTCAAGTTCTGTATCTGCTTTTAGCTTCGCTGTATGTATACACGTACAATAACATGTTCATCAATACATCTTAGAAGATGACGCAAGACTGCATCCTAACCCTGTAACACCTTGCTAGGGCGCAGAAGGACACGATGAAATAAACTATAAGTGAATGCAGCAATGCTACACACATTCCAGCCCAAACTCCCAGATCAATAAGCTGAGCATTAATTCTCATATTTAAACATCCAGAAAAGAAAAACTAATCTTCAAGGCACAATATCGCAGCTAAATCCCCAAATACTCACAGGTAACAGTGGTGGTTTGATTTGCCGTGCATGGATAACAATATGAAAAGAGAAAATGTAATTAGTCAATACACACAGGTGCTGTTCATGAAAAATACAATAAACACACAAGTGGCTAAAGAAAAGACTGAATCCAAATCTGTAATTTTGTGTGTGTGTGTGTGTGCTTGGTATTTTATTTCCCTAGTCTCACAACATCTGCTATGATTGTTCGTATATTGTGCCTAGGACAGTTAACACAAGATGCCTTGACACCTTGGCTGTATATGTTACATATAATATCCAGTGTACTGCATCTTGCATTTTAAATCCTAAATTTTGCATCCTGCTTTGGGTCATACTTTCTGCGTTGTTCAGCATGTTGCATCAGCCCGTAACCTACTGTTTGTCCTATATACTGTGTCCTTGTCCTACATCTGTGAAGTTAAGGACAAATAAGACTTCTACCAGTAATGAGAGTGTCTTCCGAGGTGTCTATCAAAATTAATTGTACAGGCGTGGAAATTAATTGTACAGATTGTAGAAGTATTCATAGCAAAGATTCTGTCAGGTAGGTACAATGAGTTATTGGTGTTTTATTAGTGTGTATGAGGTTGAGTTTTGGATAATCTAATCTTTTTTTTGCAGTCATTCGACAACAATCAATTTAAAAGCCTGAAGTAGATTCAGAGGACTCCAAAAAGGGATTAAAAAGTGTTATAAAGTCTTACATGTAACTTCAGTTTCTCAGCCAATTACAGAGAGGCTGCGATGTATGTTCAGGTCCCACATGTACATGTATCCATAAAATGTATCCACAGGACAAAACTGCAAAATAATTTTTTTTGTTCCGTAGTGGGGAGTGAAAAAGTCTGCAGGGTGTTGGTAATTCAGCTACCACTGAGCCGATTCCCTACAGTCTTCTCGTAAAGTGGAGAGAGCAAAAGCTGCATTGAAAATCACACACTGGTTAAAACATACGCACACACTGGGCTTTACAGTAAGTGGACTGCCTATTGCTCTGAAACTGATGCTCTCATGTGTGATGGAGAAGGAGAAGCGACAAGTGCAAAGTGGTTGCTAAATCATAGTCAATGTAGCAGTCATTGCAGCGATTATCTAGTCAAAAATATGACCATTACTTTGAAATCACCTGTGACAAAGTGAAACTGCAGGTTTGTAGTTTTTCTCCAGGTAATCCCCAAGTTCCACCGCTTACTGTACGGGTCTTTATGAACAGTCACCCACTCTGCTCTTTTCTACCAGCAGGGTTGGAAGGGTTTCTTTAAAAATGTACAATTACTAATTACATGTTAAAAAATGTACTCTGTAGCCGAATTACCTCAATACCAAATATGCAAAAAAGACAAGAGAAAAGAAATATCAATAGGACGACTTTTATTTAAACTTAATACACACTTGTGTATACTGTAAGAAAAACAACACTGTAACCTTAGAAAAGAAAATAGTTAAACTAAGATTTTTTGCACTTTAATGTGTCCTCTGCTCAGTTTATTTTTTTAAAGAAAAATAAACTTTTCATTAAGCAAATTCAGGATTATCCTATAGACCTACAATGAAAGTGCACAACACATAACAACATTTACTTGAGACCAGAGTGGTGGTGTGTGAGACTTGTAAGGTGTTATGTGTGTGTGCATTTGTAAGCTATTTTGTTGTGAAAGGTAGGAACAGAAGTGTGCTGCCGTTGATATGGGAGTCAATAAAAAGTTTGTCGTCCTGGTTCAGACTACGGAGCCTCCATTATTATTGTATTACCTTCATGAATAAATACAACTCATAACCCACGGCTACAGTATTATATCGTTCCTTATTTTAAAATGTATTTCTAAATTGTAATCATGCTAATACTAATTCACTATATGTATCATGAAGTGTTTTTTTTTTCTGTAACTTTAACAGAGTACAGTTAGCTTTTTGTGTATCCTAATTACGTAACATTGTTTCATGTATTCCCTTACTTCCCAAGCCTGTCTACCAGTGCCAGCTTGTGTTAATTCTCACCTGCCCTACCTCTCTTCAATTTCAGCTCACATGAATTTATTATTGCTGCCAATAATCTCCAGGAGGTAACACTTTGGTGTGAGAAACCCAATTACCATCCTGTGTTCTGTGACCTGCATTCAAAGCATCTCAACTTCTGAGCTGTAAGATTTTTTCCCCCTTTGTTTCCTTCACCTTAGCTGTCACAGCAAAGAGTTCTTCATCCTACTCCTACATCTCACCCCCATTGTTTGAGTGATACGCTTCTGGACTGCCTTCTCTTCCAGTTTGACCCATTGTCATTATGAAATAAAGGCCAATTAATCTACATTAATAGAAAAACTATGACTAGCCTAAGACTTTTACCTTACAGGATTTATTCACAGTCTATTGAAAATGTCCTGAAGTACTAAAGTAATAAAATGTCCTGAAGTACTAAAGTAATAAAATGGATTAAGAATATATCTGTATACACACTAGTGTTATACTGACTAATTTAGTCCCTTTAATTAAACATCTAATCTGGTCCAGTCAGGTTCAGCTACTTTTGATATGTTTCAGTTGGTTGTTATTATGTTATTGTGAAACTGATCCAGATTACAATTTTTGTCTGACCTCATTGGAAAAATTCTACCAGTTTTTACCCAAGCTTGGGTTGGATCCCTTTAATTACTGTAAGTATAACCATTAGAAATGCTTTTGAGCAAAGTCTAATTTAGCTAAACAAAATTAAACACTGGGACAAAATATCCACATATTGTGGCTTCATTCCAAAAATAACAGTATCAGTGTTGAAAAACCTTATTGAGCAAACCTTGCTTGATATCAATTTATGACCCAAGAAAGAGTTCAATCGATAGATTTGAATTTAACAAACACAGAGCAGCTTCCAACTCGTATCTTTATGATTCTGGCTATAAGTATTGACAGTGGCCTAAAAAAAAAGACAAATCTTGGTCAAGCCCCAGTGCTTATTTCCTTCCTGCATACATAAACACACAAATATGCATGTGAGAAGTTTGTGCAGTTTGTAAAATCTTTTAAATCCTGTTAAGAGTGCACACAGACACACATCTGGTCCCAAAGCTTCCCCATTAGCTCAGTGTGTGTGTTCACTAGGGTGAAACCAAGCCACTGGGAGCATCATTCATATCAGGCCTGGAGGGAGAGAGAGAGAGACTGCAAGGCCAGGGCTTCTCCCTTTCTCTGTAACATACATACATACACACATGCATACACACACTGTCCCCCATGAGGTCAGCAGGATAAGCTGGTTTGGGAAGGCATGTACCCTTCACTTCCTGTCAATGACAACATGGGCTGGTAGCCGCTACGCACCACTGAGTCTAAATCACTGTCTCTCTCTCTCCCCCTGTTTTTGTCTGTCTCTCTACCTGACATCTTCCCATTGTATCTATCCCTGACTCATCTCTACTCCCCAGGCTTTGCATCTCCACCTCCCCCCGAAATCTTCCTCTTATAAGATGAAACTTTAATGATTCCCTTGGGGGAAATTGGCTTGTTGCAGTGGAAAATATACAGTCACAACAATAATAGGATGCAAGAAAGAGAGAATGTTTGGGGTTGTGGATGTCCAGGGAAGGAGGCACTTTGTTCTACTTAATTATTCTCTGCATGGGTTAGTCTGACTTCCTGGGCTAACACTTGTTTAATAATATATATCATTATTATTATTTTAAGTCTGTACCATCTGGGCTGCACGATTCTCATTGTCTCACTTTGTCCAGCGTTACAAGTGTTATTTCCGTTAATCTGTGGTCTTCAACCATGTGGCAGTTAATGGGTGATGAGTTGGTTATTGAATTTAGACAGTTTAGATAAGAGATAAAGTTTAAAATAACAGTGTCAATGGCACAAGTCTTTTGCACTGTGCAATAACAAATAATATAATAGAATGAAGAGCAAAACTATCAAGGAAAAAATATTTTTTGTAATAGGTTTGCATATATTTCAGATGACATACCATATTATTGGCATAAAAACTTGAATACGACCATGTTAAAAAGTAGATAGAACACCAGTTTTGTTCTTTCTAACCCCCCCAATCTTATCTGTCTCCATTCCTTCATGTCTCTCAGGGCTCTAATCACACAGGGGACCATCATCCTCACTCTGTCTTTCACTTTTTCAGTCTCCTAGTCATGTTTTTTTCTGTCAATCAACCCCCTCAATGCTACTCCTCTATCCCTTGGCTATTGGTGGATAAAACCCTAAAGATATTCCAAGACAGCTGACTTGGACATGTTTTAAAAAAAAAAAAAACTCAACCAACTAAGAGAACTAAAGAAAAAAAAAACTTTAAAGATTCAGTTTGGTTGAAATATAAAGTTTGCGGGTATGTTTACAATGTTGGCCACAGCTTACTCACCATACATTATGATGGATTGTTACACTAACTGTAACAACAGTAACAAGTTATCTTTCCCAACACTGTATACCAACATTCAAAGTTGACATTATTGTGGTTCATACCATGTTTTTAACGATGTTAATGCTTTGATTGTGTTAAGATACATGGATAAGATAATCCTGAAATTTGATACACTACACTATCGGTAATACAAGTATTACGGGTAAAAGAATGAACAGGTCATTTGCGTTTGTGTGTGAGGTGATAACTAATTACTGTTGCAATGTTTTCTAATGAGACTGTTGTGCTTGATAGAGAAAAGTATGGCTGAGTGGAAAACACTGATTAAGAAAATAACCCAGAGAAAATGTCCCAGAGGAACTTGATGCAATTACGTGTCTGACACAGCTTCCCTTTGTGTGCTTCTAGGGTGGCTCTATGCAGCTCTTTACACAAATATTGACATAACATTTTACAAATCTCTTGCAGAGGTTCCTATCTGACTTATGATGAGTGACCAGGCAGGGGTTGACTGTCTTACTCAAGGACACTTTGACATGAAAACCTTCTGGTAACAGAACTGTGCAGCCTGTTGGGATTTACTGCCAGCGAAGCATGTGTGTGTAAGTTGTGGGTCATCCATCTGTGTTTCAGTTGTGTGTGTGTGTGTGCTACGACACACACACACACACACACACACACACACACAATAGATGGGCATTTAATGTCTACAAGAACTAATAGATGTGCTTTCTCCGTGAGACTTAGAGAAATATATTCAGACACCTACCCATCAGCAGGCTCTAATGTGTTAATAGTGTGAGAATGAATAATGCATAAGGTGTCTAAATGAAAATAAACACAAAAGAAAAAATAGGTGTACCTCGGCACAAGTCTATGGGTCACTTTATAGATGTTTCTCCACAAACCAAACAAATGGACCAGTGGGCTGTTCTTGACCGACCAAGTCAATAAAATGAGCTCAATCCTGGACGCCTGGCTTAGTCCTTGACCCAGTGGCCGTGGCCCGACCTGCAGCCCTTTGCTGTCATTGTCATTCCCCCTCTCTGTATAATAAAGGCCTAAAATGAGTTCAATCCAACAGATCAGTTGTTTCACTTGCTGAAGACAGACTGAAGGTAAAAATCAAACAAAAAGTAAATCATGATTTGTTAAGTGTTGTTAACATATCCAACTAATTTCTGTCCTCTAAGCCATTGTGACTATGTATGTTAAAATGGGTATACATCCCACACTGTTCATGTGATGGTTGTGAAAAACTTAAAAATAAAAGTCAGAACTCAGCCCTTTAACCTCATAGTAAGTGTTCGATTTCAAATCCAACATGCTGGAGTACAGATCTAACAACAAAAGCGATCTTACAGAACCTAATACTTTCTGACTGAACTGTTAATTTGTTATTTTCTCTCTTACTTCCTCATTTCTCAACTTCCTCTACTCTCATTGTACTTTAGTTTCTAAAGTCTTTCATCTCCGGCCTCCATTACATGTGTCTGCTGATCTTACAATTTTACAGTGCTACCCTCAATGTTACCTGCTAAAACTTTTATTCTAAAGGACACATCCACTTATACAGGAAGTATTTTTGTCAGAAGAATTCATCTTAAACTGACTGTTCATCTCTGCCAAAATACAGAATCCTATACATTTTAATTTACAGAACCCAGACAGAAGGGGAGAGGGGGGTAGTTAACAGATTATTAATTTGTACCCTGGAAATAATAAGTTGATACACTCAATACAATAATGTACTCAAGGTGCTATAAGGTGATATTGGGAGTGGTGTACTGTTGCATGAAGTCAAAGAATAGCACTCTTTCTTTTGCATTATCTAAAAAAGCACCTTCTTGACTGGATGTTTTATCAGATATAAAGAAGCTGTTGTAGAAGAAATAGTAGTAGCACTGTTTCTTTGTACAAAATGTTTCAAAAAAAATTACATATGGAGCTCCCAAAGCTCAACCCTTGGGCCCCTTTTATTAGGTATTAGATAACCTTATGCATAACAGGAAAGCTGCATATACGCACATAAATATATATATATATATATATATATATATATATATATATATATATAAACACACACACACACACACACATACATATACTTATATATATATACATATATACTTATATATACACATATATATATATACATATACATACACACACATATACACACATATATATACACACACACATATATACACACAGACACACACACACACACACACACACACACACACACATATATATACACATACATACATACATACATATATATATACATATATATATGTATATATAATACACACATGTATACATATATATATATATACATACACACACATACATATATATATATATACACATATACATATATATATACATATACATACATACACATATATATACATACATATACACATATATACACACACACACACATATATATATATATATGTGTATATATATATATATATATACATACATATATACATATACATATATATATATATATTATATATATATATATATATATGTATATGTATATATTATGTAGTTATGACAACATATGCCAACTGCAACTCATTTGTATATTAACCAACAGGGGTAAAGTAAATATAGTAGATATATGCTGTATATAGGCAACCGACAATTTGGTAACCTAATATGAGCTGCTTTTACTTTAAGAGTCATTATTATTTTGTATTAGCGATGTATAGGGATTTCTCCTAATGATGGATATACAGTATTTGTCTGAGACCGTAGAGCTTCAGTGCAAATTTTTTCCCCTATAGACTGTTTATAGGTGCTCTTTATCAAAAGGCTTTCAATGGTAATCACCAATGATGCTGCAATCCCAACCCATTTAGGTCACTACTCTACAGCCCATGCCAGTGTGATGGAGCTTTAGTCATTATGTCTGTGTGTGTGTGTGTGTGTGTGTGTGTGTGTGTGTGTGTGTGTGTCTATGTGTGCGCTTGTGGGGAAAAGTGTGTGTGTGTCTGTCTTACTCAGCATTATCACTCCATTACAGGTGCAGGGTTTTTCACACAGCCCTCGTTCTGTTGTGAGTTATGCATGTGTGTCTGCATGTGTGCATTTGTGTGTACAGTACTATTTCCACAATTGCAAACACAGCACTCCACTCTCCTAATACATACAGCGGTCTCTCCTGACAAGTGCACTCAATCATGCTAATTTTTTACAAATACAGCATTATTCAACTGCAGGGGACAAAACTGTAAGTTTATCTCCATAAGCTTTTGTGAAAGGTTGACCAGTTATTAGGACACTTATATTTGGCTTTCAGGTTAATTTATATAAACTTTGGTTTATATAAACCCTTTAAGGTACATTAATATGACATAAGACATACTTTATTTATGTATGACCAAATGTACTTAGACCAAAACATTAGAAATAATGTGGTCTTAACTAGACAGTGAATTGGCAGTTACATCCTAACTTGACACCATACACCTAAATTATGCTGTGATTAGTACATTAATAAAACATAAGCTTTACTTTGTATCAAATACAGTAGACACCATACACAAACTATTCTGTAATTAGAATCTGCATGTATTGCCATATTAAACCAAACATATACTATACTTAATCACTGTTATACCAAATTATACACTAATTAGAAACATATCAGGCATAGCCTTGTGACATTTGTCACTTATTAGAAGAAAACTATCATTAAAAGGTACACTGTGTAGGAATTTCTCCTAGCGGTGAAATTGTATTTTGCATTCAAACGAATAGTGCTCTCTAGCGCCTCGCTTTTTCTTTAAGTTATTTTTGTATCTGTTTATTGATGGAAATTGCACAGGAAATACATAGAATAAAGTGTGTATCAGTAGAAAAATAATAATTTCCATTTTTTCTAACCTTTTTCTTTAAACATCCATCATAAAAATGATTCATCAAAATGCCTTGCATTACAACACTACAAATATAAGGTTGCGCCTCGCTTTTTCAAATGCGTGTTGCAACTACGGTAGCAGTTATGTACCAAGAAGCTATGATATCGCTCTTTTGGCGACAAGGATTCCTTCTCCTGTGGCTCGGCATAAGTATGATCCTCCATTATGAACTAAAGTGCAGGCTTTCAAATTTGCCGGGGCAGTGACAAGCGCCTCTCACTGATCTCCTTCTCCGTTTCAGCTGCTTTCAGTCACGTGACGCTGACTCTGAACGAAAACGCGTTGTGGATTAGCTTGACAGGTAGGCTAATGCTTTATGTCCTTCTCAGCGATAATAGTTTTTCAAAATGGCGGAATGACATGGAAGCCTCCTTGGACTTGCCCATCCAATGTAAATACAGATAAGAAATTCTTCGCTTACGAGGATAAGTCAGATCATTGGCAGAGATAATTTTACACCAATGAGTACATATTTATGAATGAAGACATTTATTAATAATAAAATACTTAAAAACACAACACAGTGTACCTTTAAGTAATGTCAAACCACATCAAGTCACCTCTGGTCGTTTCTTTACACAGTCCCTCGTAGCCTAGTCTCGCTTTGCCTGACCCTCCTCCAAAGTGCACTGCAGGAGGGTCTGGCTACTCCACATAGCAATGAATGCTGCTGAATCAGCATTCCCACAATTAACATAAATGCATGCAAAAGTAAAGGCACAGAGATCAGAACATAATTATGTTATATAAACTAATTTGTGTATGATGTGGGTGGCATTATGAAAGATTTAAATGGAAAGTTAGATAAATGGGTAGTTATGGGCCTAACAGTCAAGCACCACTTTTATAGTTTACCGTTTCATCTTTCTTGTATCTCTGTCACTTTACAACCATGGTTCTTCATTAAAAACACCACTAAACTAAAGGAGCTTAGTGGAGTCTTAAAATGATGGGTTCATGGACAGACCAGTTTCTATGTGCAGATTAATAATGCATCTTGAAAAGAGGAAAGTCTAAAGTCTAAACTTTTTGAAGAAAGTCTAAGCCCATTATGTGTGTCTGCACGCTCTCCTTAAGGACTTTAGAATGAATCTAGGAGTCAGGAGGGCCAAAAGAGAACAAACCGCTTTATGCACACACTGAAAGAATTTACTGTCACACACACATGCAAGCTCACAAGCCCCCACCTTTTCCCAAAGCCCTCAAAGGAATAGGTGAGCTTGAAAGTTTGTCCGCTTTATCAAGTATGTAAAACCAAACGCATTTTTTCCACTGAGACCTTCTTATCTGCTCAATAAAGATGAGAAGAGCTTCACAGCACATAGTGGGCGTTTCTCAATCTGTGTTCTTCTATTGACTTGTGTTCTTGTGTCCCTGTGAAACGTCATCACGTGTTGCCAAAGTACTGTCCCAATACACAAGTTCGCATTTCACCAAGGACAGATAAGATTCCCGGAAATGTTCTTGACACGCCCATGTTACCGATGATGCTGTCCAAGCCGGTCTCACGGCAGTTCGTGTAAATGTCCACGTTATTCTTAATCTATTGATACGTGTTCACGGAGACGTTTTTCTCATTTTTTGACGTGTAACTGTCACGTTATTTTTTACGTGTAACTGTCACGTTATTTTTGACGTGTAAATGTCACATTATTTTCTCGGGGAAAGGGGGCGGGGCGAAAAGGTCGCTCCATAAGCCGGGGAAACGCCAGCGGCGCCCGCTGGGGACCCGCCCGGAGGAGGCCGAAAGGACGCTCCATAAGCCGGAGGCGCCAGCGAAGACGGCCAGCGGGCCCGCGCGCCGCTGGGGACACCACAATAACGGGATGGCGGAGGTTGGGTTTAGGAAAAACTTTACGGGAAAGGGCGCTTAAAAAAACACGGAGAAAGGGGCTTAACCGCGCGAAGGCAGCGCTTAAACGCCGGGGAAAGGGCGCGTACACGCGGGAAAGGGGCGCCTTACGCCGGAGAAGCCAGCTTTAAACACCGGGGAAAGGGCGCTATACGCGGGGAAAGGGGCCTATAGCGCAAAGGCGGCGCCACAGTAACACGTGGGACAAACGCACACGCAGGGACGCCATCCCCGGGAAACAAAGCGCCGCAAACGGGACGCGATCCCCGCTCGCCCGGGTGAAAGTCCTGTGTTGTTTGACCCATCCACCACCCCACCACCCCGACCAACCTCCCTACGCGGATTTTCGGCTTTTTATATTACTCCCTAAAATTTCGTTCTGTGGCCACGAAATATGCTTCCCATTGAAATACATTACTTCACATTTTCGTGTTGTTTACTGCGCAGCCTCCAACTGAGAGAAACAACGTAAATGTGACGTGAGCAAAGTGTCTGAAAGTTGTAAGTCTTCTGGTAGCTGTGCCAAGAGAAATCTCAATCATTCCCAATCTTACAGAGACGGAGAGTGTAGGTATATGTAAGGAGATAACATGGGCACAGGCTACTTATTGCTAACTAAAATGCTAGTTAACATTAGTAATTAATCCTAAACAGCTCATGTAAGTCGAAACCTGTACTATATGGTAATTCCTCTACTATGTGACACAATCGTTTGCCTATTTTTACAAAAATGTTTGCTACGGAGCCATAACGTGAGGTACAAGGTAATGGAGCCTTTTATACATTGTCATGTTTCTTTAGAACTAAACAATGGACAAATAGAGTCTTTAAACGCTTCAGATGTAAAGTTATTCGCTGTCAAGTGGCGCCAAAATGAATGCTAGTCAGTGGAATGCTAACAGGAGGGGATTGCCAGGTAGCAACAAAATGGTGCCATAGGAGGTTCGAGTTCTGAAACAAAGCTTACCCCCTTGGTTGGTACACGATCCGTTCTGCCTGCGCGATCCGTTCTGCAAATGCGCAAAATGTTCGCGCATGCGCTGTTGTACGAGGATTCACGACCCTGCACGATCTGTTCCACGCTTCCGGTCGACAGCCAAGCTAACGTTAGTTCAGCTAACCGCTAGCTGAGACAGCATGTAATAACTTTAAAAGACCCTCAAAATAAAACTTGAAAATAAACGTTAACATATATAACAGCTGTTACGCCAGTTCTACTTTACTTGTGCTCATTTAAAATAGAATCACTCAATATTTGTCTTTATTGTTGTTACTGTAAAGTCTTAATTTAGCTGTAGCCTGCTTCTCCCATTAAGTTTGACTTAATGTTATTTTAGAGTGAATCTAGCTGTCAGCTAGCGGTTAGCCGAATTAGCTGTTAGCTAAACTAACGTTAGCTTCCCGGTGGAGGCTAGCCATAAGCTAGCGTGGAACAGATCGTGCAGGTCGTATCCCCGGTAAAACAGTATTATCTTGCGCATGTGCAGAACGGATCGTGCAGGCAGAACGGATCGTGTACCGACAGATGCATTGCTTGGTAACTTGTATGAACTTGGCAGCACCCGTATCCCAACATTCATTTCGGCATTCAATGATGGTCGGGTGTCCCGTATATAGACAGCCCAAAAACATGCTATCTTATTAATCACTAAATTCACTTCTGAGAACATTTTAGGCGAGAAATGAACGGTTTATATTTCGAATATAGGCAGTCTTGCAAAAATCTTTGCCGAATTGACAATTTGCTCCAAAGTTTTCGGAGCTACATACAGTAACGCGGCCGCCAGCTTGCGCCTGCCGGGGCCGCAAGCTCGTCGCTCGGACAGTCACACTCGGAGACCCCGCTGTAGGACCCCAGAGGTCTTTTAGACCGGTCCCGTAAATAAGAGGCTTTTATTTCGCCGTTGACAGATCATTTGTTTAAATATCACAACACATGTCCATCATAAGATTAACGGGAACCTGTGGTAAACTTTCTTTTCGGAGTTAAACTCCACACACACACACACACACACACACACACACACACACACACACACACACACACACACACACACACACACACACACACACCCCCAGCAGGCAGTTGCGGGGGAGAGATATACCCGTTTCTTTTCGGGAGACTTGTTTAAATTATGCCATAGGCTATACATTAGATTTAGTTTTTAGTTCATATTTTTTTGGTGTATTTGTTTTCTGATTTATTAGAAGTTGAGTTTCAGTCTGTATGATAAATGAACAGTTGTACATAAAGTGGTAACATGCTATGACATGTTATGTAGACTAAAGGGAACACACCAACCTTCATAATTTG
>NC_053123.1:12337433-12437433 GCF_010015445.1 Perca fluviatilis
TCTCAAACGCCACAAGAAGTAATTAGGTTGTTTTTTGTTGTTGTTGGCTCACTTTTAATCACGACATGCTAACCGGCAACAAAGGATTCCATTGACTACGCTAAACTAAGCTAGCGCCGGCGCTGCCGGACTAAGACAATGCATACACGGAGACAAAAATGAGCCCACCACATGAGTGCCCACCTATATAAATATACAGGAGACGGTGAATAACCCTATTTCAACAAATGGTTGCATATTCCTTTAATATTCTAATTAAACTTGCACACAACCATTGTTTTTAAGTTGATTGTTGTTGTTTTGGAATAATAATTTGTCATAATACGGTAGCACTGAATTGAGCTGAAGATGTGAAATTAATTTAAGTAAATTAAACTTTGTTTGAATTAAAATGAATGATTTAACAGAGATGGGGCGGTCAGAATGAGGGTTTACCAGCACTGAAGTGAGAGGGAGTAATGCAGCTGCTAGTTGACAGGGCAGGTCTAAATATAATAATTACAGATGTTGCCTATAAGGAGCAACAGGCACAGAGGCTCTTAGATTTTGCCCCAGAATAGACACACGAACACACAAGCATCTGCATGGATTGGGATCACATTGACTACATTTACATGCACATAATATTCAGGTTTTTGCCCTTATTCTGAAAAAGGCAATATTCTGACTAAGCTGTTTACATGGCTAAAGAAAGTGAAAATTCCACTAATATTCCTGTTTACATGTAGCCGTGCAAAATAAGATTTTTTCAAAGTTTACCAGCGGTGGTGGACTTGCGAACACAGCGTCCCTCTTTCACTCCTTCAACCAGCTTCTTGAAAAGGTCAGCGTAGCGATGTGTGCGCATATCCAAAAAACCTGTTGATATCCAAGTCTTTGATACTGTTTAAAAGTAGCTGCGTTTCTCCTTCTTATCGGCCTTGCAAACTGTCAGCTGGTTGGTTTGTTTACATCAACCATAGCAACGCACAGAGCTGACCATAAGCCATAAGTAGGCAAGAGGCTGTAAACTGGGCGTAAACTTCGGTAAAAACCCAGATTGAGACGTATATTCCGAATGCGCTGTATACATGTCCAAATAATGGTTCTAAAAGCCGAATAATACCGGAATATCCCACATGTCTTAATCGGAAAATGCTATATTCGGAAAAAGGCCTTATTCGAAATATCCAACCGGAATATGCTGGTTACATGACATGTATCAAATTCGGAATATTGTCATATTCGGAATAATCATGAAATATTGGTGTGCATGTAAACATACTCACTGTTACAGGTTCCAGATACAATATTTTAAAATTACATTTTCCAACCACTTTTACATTAAACCAGTAAAAGTAGTTTCAAGTTTTATACATGCTTTCACACATGCTTGTTAGATGGGTTTCACTGTAACACACATTTTAGGTATTAATAACTTTGTGGAAATAACACTTTCAACACTTTTTTGCTGTAGTGACAAACTGCAAAGGTCTTTCATGCTGCAAAGTGTTGATACACTCATTTCCCCTAGGTAAGACTTTCATGGTGTAATGTGAGTCTTTCATCTTGCACTTCAATTCACTGATCATCGTAGGCACTGTATTGCAGACCCAGTATGGGGCAGAGCAGCGTTTGTGGACGACAAGAGAGTGCAATGCAACCATAGACTGTTAAAATTGTGGATTGAATGAAATATACATTATTATTAAATTCATAAAAAACGATATAAAAATAGTGTTCTTTTCACCATTGCTCATTTAGAATCATCAGATGAAAAATTACACTGTTTCAGAAACATTAAAAAGTTACATATAGTAACTTTAAATGTATGAGGCTTAACTTGGGCAGTTTGAAGAGCGGACTTTAGTCAGCATGGTCGTACAATCAGCAGCTCTGGGGAACTAAAATTCACAAACCAATTGAAAATCTGCTGTCACAACACAAAATAAAACATACGTCTAGATGTTATTGTGGGTATGAAATAGAAAAACAATTATATAATCATACTATAATAATCCTATATGAAAATGTTCTACAGAGTATCATCTTAGAAATCTTTATTTTCCATGTGAAAGCTTTATCAGAATAATTCTTCATACTTTACTGCACTTATCTTAATCAAACTGTATTGACATTATAATGACGGGATGATAAAAAAAAGATGCAAACAAAGGGCAAAATATGTGAAATATTGCAAGATAAAAGGACAGAAAGATCAGACGGGGAGATAAAAAAAAAACACGTTTGATCAACATGACATTTTACAGATAGGCTTTTGAAGGAAACATCTTTGAAATGCACAGGGAAAGAAAGCCAAACTTCAGCATTAATGCAATAAATCAATGCCACGCAACAGACAATTCAAACATACACATGGCCTCAATGTAAAAGTATGGGGGGAAGAGAAAGACGAGGGAGAGGCACAGAGAGAAAAGAAAAAAAAAGATCAGCAGGATAAATACTCTCATAATTCACCGTAGGGGAGGAAAGCTGTCGAATAAATGTATCCCATCCTATTGTTCCCCCATATGTCTCTACACAGTTGGTATAAAAAATGCACGTGTTCGGTATGTGCGAGTGTGTATTTGTGAGAGAAAGAAAAGAAAGAAGGGTGATGATGAAGATGAGCCTGATACTGAATAGTTGCATTGGTGTATACAGCAGCATAAGACATGTGCACACGCACAACATCAATGGCACTGCAACGCAAAATATTCCCTCGACACATATTCACATACACACTGCACTGGGTAATTGGGGCCCCCTGGGGCCGAAACTCTGGGTTTGAGTGCCAAGGGCGCGGATTCCTTACAGAGAAGCAGATAAATCAACTGTTAATAAGCCGGCAAGCACGGAGGCGCTATTTACGACCGCTCTCTCCACAAGGCCAGTGCCACCAGCCCAGCTGTGGTCACACACACACTTAATCTTATTATCACGAAAGAAAAAAAAAAAAAAAAAAGGCCCAAAAAAAAAAAAAAAAAAAAAAAAAAAAAAATTATTCTATAATGTGATATATTCAGCATTTTTCATCAAAGGCTCCTTTTTTTCTTCTTCTATTAACCCGTAATGGAGTAAGGATCGCAGCTAAATCAGACACACACACACACACACACACACACACACACACACACACACACACACACACACACACACACACACACACACACACACACACACACACACACACACACACACACACACACACACACACACACACACACACACACAAGGCAGATCTACAATGGTAGCCGGAGCTCAGCATAGCGGAGAACAGTATTGATTCATCAGCGGAAAGTCACCTTCCTCTTCACCCCACCCTGGCAGGCGCCTCAGGGACCCCGGTCATTCCACTCAGCCAATTTGTATGGCTATTGTTATTATTAGTGTTTCTCCAGCACAGCGCTTAGGTCTTGGGGCACGGACACACTGCTTTATGATGGCGTGCCTAATAAACATCATTGTGATTTTCCCAGGCTAGTAATTAAGTGTGGGGCTAATTTGTCATAGTTAGTTAGAGCGTGGTGCGATGCCGGGAGAGGGCTGCCTGGGAGGGGTACGGTGGCTGAGAAGGCCAGGAGTTTAACACACACTATTCATTTATAGCCAGTGCTGCATAATGACGTTGGTGCTGGCTTGAGGCATGGCAGAGGGCCATTACAGATCAAGGTGGGCCAGAGGTTCTCCTATATAGAATCTGACTTGGACAGTTTTGTGCACATAATGCTATTAAGGATTGACTTAAGGTTTTAACTTTTAAAAACTCCAAGATTCTCTTCCAGGACTTACATCTTTGAATCTGACCGTTTGTATTTAAAACTAATTATAATGCCTCATGTCTTAAGTAAACTAAACATGAGGGTCCAAGTATAGTGGGTGTTATGCTGTACTGATTGTGATTGTAATATTGGGCTATGTAAATTGACTTGACTGTTAATGACGATAAATAAAAACTGATCTTTGCATACAAAAAAAAAGAAAAAACAAGTTTAGTAGTACATTAATCCCTTTCCTTACACTGGCTAAATCAGTGGCATAACAAGCCAACACCGGGCCCCTATGTAGGATTATCAAGGCGGGCCCCCCTACTACAGCACATGATGATGGCACAATGTCCACGAGTAGGCTACCATGAATAGGACAGGATAGGATCGTAGAGACATAGCATATAAGAGATGAGATGACTGACAAAATCAGGAGTAGCCTACGCGCACCACAACAACAACAAAAAAACACTGGTGAATTCGCACCATAACACATGAAAAAACACACAAGGGCAGTCCTTCCAGGATTTCACGGCCTTTTTTTTAGATTGTTCTGGCCCAAAATGCTTGATTTCACAGGAGCTTTTGTAAAAAATTTGTCGCAAAGTTTGTTGCAATGAAGTAGCAGAAGACAGTGAAAGTTGCAAAAAAAGTTGCAATTTCTTTTGTATAGCTCTTTAAAAATAAAAAGGAAACTTGTTTTGGGGAGAATAATAATTATTACTATTAATGAATTACTCTTGGCTGAGATTTCCTAGGAACCTTAACAAAAAGGGTCAGGATGCTGCAAATGTTGGTATAATATGAAAATGGCTGGTGGATTTAAGACAAAAAATTATAATTTATTGAATAAATCAAATATGAACATACTAGGGCTGTCAAACGATACATTTTTTTTAATTGCGATTAATCCCTGAATTTCTATAGTTAATCGCGATTAATCGCATGTTTTATCACATGATTAAAATTCTATTATTTTCAGAATTATTTTCAGAACTATTTTTAAGTACATAATAATGGAAAGCAATTCTTACCAGTGTATCTTGATTGGGAATCAAATGAATGCAAAGAAAGTTACTTTATGAACTTAACTTGATTTGTATTAGTTTATTATTTATTTACTGTAAACAAAAGAAAAAAGAAAAAAAAGAAGGGTACTAAACAAGAGTCAGTAACTTGTTTATTGTTAAGGCCATGGTCAACATTAAAGATTTAATAATAATGTAATAACTATAACAATAATTTATTTCACCAGTAAATTGCTGTTGAACGACAAAAACAACCACCAGATGGGAAAATGATATTTTACAATTACTTTGAATGCACCACGAGGCTACCTGTTTTAAGTCTGTGTTGTTTAATTCCGACAACAGCAGCTGCAAGTGAACGCACCGTCTGTGTTGTTTAATTTCGACAACGGCAGCTGCTGCGCTGCAGAGCAGACTGTTAGGTCCCGATTTTGGAATACATGAAATACAGTCACACTTTACGCTGTTTAACGTTAACTGTCAGCATTTTAACTGTGTTTAATCCAGCTGCTAGCTAAAGGTAGGCTAACGTTACCTGCTGTCAGGTGTAGTGTAAAGTCAGGCACCGAAATGAGGCACAGAAATTTTCGTTCTTATTCGGTCTCGTTATACCGTTCAGGTCGGCACGTTTCGGTACCCAACCCTACTTACCAGAGTCAATATAGTGTGCAGTAACTTCTAAATAATTGTGATTACTCACTGACGTCCAGTGATCACCGGTTGATGAGACAGCGTTTGCACTTTGGTTTCAATAACAGGTCGGCGAGTAGCACTCTAAAAACAGTGCTATGCCTGAGCCCACTAGCATCAACCTGAGTCACGTTAACTGGACTATGCTTAGCTCATAGCTGGTAGCTCAAGCTTAACGTGCTTCGGTGATATTTTAATTTGGCTTTACACAATGTGCATATGGCTTTCGACTTGTCTACGAGCCGTCCGGGAGTTTTGGGAAATAAAAAGCGCCATTCAGAACTGTGTTGCTGCTGCATTTCTCCATCATGCCTGCAGCAGGAGGAAGTATGACAGCTTGATGATAAGTAAAGGTGCGGCAAAGGGTCAAAACAGTAGCACGACGTTAGGCACCAGTGAAGTGAAAATAAATTTATAAATGACAGCATGCGATTAATGAGATTAAAAAAAATTAACTGAACCCGATTAATTGACCCGTTCTCACGCTTGGTCAGTGGCTGCACGTGGGACTGCTGGGATTGTCGCGAGTAATGAAAATGCGATAGGGGGCCCCGGCTTTCAATCAATATCTTCCAGTGATGCGGGCCCCTGATTGGTCCGGGCCCGTAAGCACCGCTTACCCTGCTTACCGATAGTTATGCGTCTGGGCTAAATATTTACCTAAAACTTAATAATGTGCCGACATACCAGAGTTTAATCTGTGATCTCTCTCTTAAACTGAGAACACTTATACATCCTCTTTAATGTTTCAGTGTTTTCAATTTAGTTTGGAATCTTGCCTTTATATTTGTCTCTCTTTCTCAACATGTCAGCACATCTTGAAAGCTGTGTGCAAATGTCTCAAAGCAACAAGGAGCAACAATGTACTAAATTGCTGAGGCAAAGGGGGATTAAGAGACATAGATACAATTTATCATTCAGCTCATTCACTTTTTACAGACATATACAGTAGTAAAAACAGCAATAAGCCTGAAGAGAGAAACAAGCATAAACTCATAACCAGGAAGTTAATCATTTTGGGAGATATTGTGGGTCCAGAAAAATAGAAGCTATAATGGACACATTTGTTCTGCCAGTGCTCATAAAAGACAAAAAGGCAAGTGATAAAGGTTTTGTAGTGCAGGGATCGTCAGATGCTACAACATCATTTCATACACTTTTTCTCAACAAAGATTGCCCATGGACATTGTTATTGAGTAACTGAACAAAATGTTACAATAATAGCATTTAATACATTGCCACTAAAGTTACCACTTCTAACAGAGTCAGAGCTAAGGAGTCTGGTGTGTAAAACATAAGACATAGATCTGCAGACAGGAATGTCAGTGTGCGATGAACACCATTGTTTGCTCCATTTTTATTTTTATATATTTATCACAAAAGTAAAGAATATAGAAGTCAAGCTTTATAGCATATGTCTCCAGTTCTGCCTTATCTTCCTATTCATTTTAGAATTCATTCAGGGAGGTTTGATTACATTTCCTCCTTTATATATTTCAGATCCTTAGGTCTGGGAACCAAATGCTGTTAAAAGACCCACAGTCCATGCACAGGACAAAAGGAGATTATGCTTTTATTATTTAAGCTCCAACACTTTCGAACAAACCTCTCCGTCTCAGGTCAGATGAGTCAGTGCCACATTCTAAAAAAAACTGTATGCCTGTAAAGTCTTTAGAGTTTATTATTGCAGTGGGTTTAGGCTGTATTTATTTTTAGTTTGTGTTTCTTTATTCTTTATAGAAACACAAACATTCCTGTTAAAACATTCCTCAAATGAAATATTTCTCAAGAACTTGAATTAGTGATTAGACCACCCACAATGATTTACAATAAAAGAAGTTTCAATGACACTACGTAATATCTTGATATACTACCAACACTACAATTCTGACAAATACAATATGTGTGGCTAAGGTTTGCTGTAATGGGTAGCATCCACGAGCATTCTGCACCAACATCTTCAGGTTTACCATCAAATCATCAGTTTTATTAATCTTTCATTACTACACCCTTTTCTGCACACCATTAACTCCAAACCCTCTGTGTGCATGGTGTAGGGAGCTTTCATGCCAGGTAAGCACATTCTCAAATCAATTTAGATTTTGATGAAGTCTCAGATTATGCACAGTGTTGGCATATCTGTGGGGGTTGCGCCGTTTACTGGGGAAAGTAGAAGACAGATGAAGATGATAAAGATACTGGCGGTCAAAGCCAAGGTACTCAGTGCTGTATGAGAGACTGACATGACACCGGTTATGTGCAGGAATGATTGGGTGCTTTCATCCAGTTTTGCTATGATAATCACACTAACATCACCATTAACCCTGAAGTTATGCATGGTTTACTGTGTTTACATGCACACTCTCATATCAACTCTCGTTTTGTGGATGGTGGCATAATATCATAATATTGTTAGTTTTTCCCACCGGCTTTTCATCTACAAAAGACCGTCTGATTAGAGGCTCTCAAGTTGCTGCAAGAATGTTCTGATGCGTTGCCACAACTAAGAAGTCGATCTATCTCTGATTGCTTTCAGCAACATTCACAATTAGCCAGCTGCATGCTGTGATTAAAGCAACTCTCCTGTTTCTAGGCCATTTCCTCTTTCTCCTCCATCCACCTGTCTACCACCTCTCACCTTTTATTTCCAAGATTGGTTCATCACTCACTCTCACACACACACGCACACACACACACACACACACACACACACACACACACACACACACACACACACACACACACACACACACACACACACACACACACACACTCATGAGTCATGACATGGTATGGGAAGAGTAAAAAACGTGACATAAAAGACGTATAAAAACGTTTGTTTCGTATCATTACATCAGATCATGTGTATAGGTTTAGCTTAGTTTAAAAACAGTCTAACGATTTAGAATAATAACCTGTTGATTTAGCTTCGTTTTATTCAAGTAACGTTATTAAATATAAATCCAACACGATTTGCGTTGCAAATATATACCAGCAAAGAACTACGGCGGGCGGAGACAGAAACACATTGAAGAGATCGCTCTATCTGGAACCCCGCCCGCTGGATCTTCACACAGACAAAAACAAGCGCACCTCTTCAACTGTCGTAACCCCCAGACACCCCAAATCGTTGTCTCTCGCTCTCGCTCTCGTGAGTTGGCATCGGACCAGCAGCTAATTTTCTCAAAAACCACATTTGGTTCGTAGGGCAGGGAGGCGAGGTAAGCATTCTCATTTTACCGGTAGTTTGTTGCTGAAAATGTGCTTTTTTAAACAGTGCTTCTAGAATAAACTCTCTAATGTTACATTAGCTAACGTAACTTAGCTAGCTAGCTGCTAGCTGAAAAAAATGTTGCCGCCCATTTTTAGACTTCTAAATTAAAATATCCCAAACTAATTTACCATTGGCAATGTCCGTACGTTACTAACGGTTGGGTTGGTTAATAGCGTTAGTAACGTTTTATTCATAAACCGCTCCTTAAACCGAAGCTAAATCAACGTTAGCTACGTTTTAGTGTTCCAACATTTGTCATGGCATTAACGTAGCTAGCTAAGCTAGGCGCCAATGTAGCCACAATGACTCAGATAAGCTAGCCAGCTGCTAGCTATCTTATGAAGTGTGACAATGCAAAGCAATTAACGTTATTTCAAGAGTGGAGTTAATGGAGACATTTCAAGGCTGTGTCGTTGTTATCTTTTATGTCTGTTTGGACATTCAAATTTACGTTGTCTATCGGTTTTATTTTTTATTAAGATATATCTGAGTCATTGTATGCTAGCTAAATTGGCTTGCTAGCTAGCTCGGTTTAAGGAGCGGTTTATGAATAAAACGTTACTAACGTTAGCTAATCCACCGACCGTTAGTAACGTACAGACATTGCCAATGGTAAATTAGTTTCGGATATTTTAATTTAGAAGTCTAAAAATGGGCGGCAACATTTTTTTTTCACCGGCAACTGTAACCGTCCTCAGCCTACGTTATGAATGACCATGACTGTTAAAAGACGAACACTGCCATCTTGCTTGCTGAATTGTGAACATGCAGAAAAAGGAGGGAAATAGAGGGAAATTTGTATTCCGCTATCATGTAGCCTATTTTGAATGCTCATGCTTGCATGTGTTTTGTGTTATGTATAAAGTACTTTATGTAGTTCCTTTTAAATACAAAATGCAAATTGTAATGCTGACGAAGACAGGCGAACACATCGCCGGTTCCCGCCAATAGGTTCATTTTAGTTAGTGAACTACCTGGCAAAGAAGTCTTGCATCAATCTAATCTGTTGGGACCAACGTGCTAAATTTCACCTGCATGAGCTATTGTCACAGAGTACTTTGCCTCCATGCAGCTGAATTCCACTAATATAGAAATTGGCTGATTCTAACTGTGTGTGTGTGTGTGTGTGTGTGTGTGTGTGTGTGTGTGTTGCCTGCCAAAATAACTATTCTTGATTATTCATTATAAGTTATTAGCTGTAAAATGTTGTTGTTGGCGTGATGAGAATGACCACTTGCTTGCTTGACATTTCTGAATGCTTATTGAACAGAAAGCTGACTGAGAACTGGAGCCTTACAACAGAGAAAATCCTCTCTATCGCCCCAAAATAGAAGACGGGTGACCTTCTGAACAATCTTGAAGATTTCTCAGCAGGTATTTTTAAGTTTAACATTCAAATTAAAGTTCACTACGGGTCATGGAATTTCTGGAATGACATTTAAGAGGGTCTATACCAGCCATGGAAAATCAGGGAATTTGAGCATTTTTGTAGTAAAGTCAGAGCAAGGTCAGGGAATATTTTTTGCATTTTGAAATGTAGTCGCCAGAATGTGATACAAAGTCGTAGAATTTTACATTTGACTTTTATGCTTGCAATATTGCAGACAGACGAGGAGACATCGCTTTGCTTCTGCTACCTGTGGTGATTCCGCGACCCTACAAAATCCGGAGAAAGATGGTCCGGCCCAGCGCCACGAATCTACAAAAGCTTTCGTAGATGAGCAGCCTGTGAGTTAATACAAATGTAATAAACAAGCGCCAACAAGTATTGTAACAGATTGTCTCCAGATTTGCAGACCTCGATACAGTTTCCCTTTATTTCCCGTTTAAAATTCGTTGTTTGATGTGACCGAACTACTTTCTAAATATCTGTCCGAACCCGGCCTGGCCCATCGGGTCCAGTCGGGCTCAGTTTAGGTATCCATCCTCTACTACCTACCTCTCTGACCTATCACACAAATATGTGTCAGACCAAACCACTGCACAACAATGATCTGTTTCAGTTTATTGTTATCATTGTTAAAACGAAATGTTGTTAGAGCAAACACAGAAAGACATAGTTTTCCAGTTGTTCACCCATTACTTAATACATAATTTAAATCCCCATAGATTATATATAATTTTGGCCTTAATTTTATCACTTAAACTTATGCCTGTAATGAGGGTTAATATCTGAAGTAAAGCTGTCTTATGAAGTTTTATGAAGTTTTTTTCTCTCTCTCTACAGGTTGGAACAAACATCGCTGAATACCTTACGAAAAGGACAAGCACAGAGGTCCCACATGTGCTTCTTCTTGAGGACAGGCATCAGTTTTCACAAGCCTTTGTTATAGTGCATGGACATGCCTTGGAGCACCCATCTCTTCTTGGGGCAGTAGATGCCTGCTTTAAGGCTTTTTATGTTTTTGATGTACAGTATCCTAGATCTTCTGCACAAGTGTGGGAGTTTTTGCAGACGATATATGGTATCCCTGGACATGTTAGATCATCAGTACAGATGATGCGAGCACAGTTTGCGGCAGAGTGAACTGCAAACTGCTCGGGAGGCCGATTACACACTGCCGGCGTGGCGTGAGCGTGGCGTCTTTACACGCTATGTCTTTACACACCAGAAACGTGTCTGACGCGGCGCTGCTGCTGCTAGCCTTGTCTGGACACATGAATGTTCCCATTGATAAAATGAAATATCATGTTAAACATAAATATATACTGATTTGATTACAGCAAAGACAACGTCGGCAGTATTGACGGCAAAATAGGCTACAGAATATTTCGTTCAGGATTGACAGGTGCAGCATTAGAAAATCGATTTTTCTTTTAAATTACATTCATATATCTGCATTTATATAAAAACCTCGAGGCTTTCAAACAACATGTCATTTATTAATATGCATTCGTGTCTAAATGACATATTAACATATTTTCCTATTCTATTTTGCCTGGAACGCTTCCAACACGCTCGCGTCTTGCGTGAAAAATAGGCGTCTGTTCTATTTCTAGAAGGCACGTGTGTCACGCAGGCAGTGTGGAAGCTCTAACCTGTTAACATGGGAGCCGAAAAAAAACGGACACGCCACGCGACTGACGCTCGCGCGATGCTTGCAGGGTGTAATCGGACTAACGTTATGCACACACTAGAGTCCGGATCTGTAGGAAGGCATTCGGAAATGTCAACAGATGAGGTCATCAGCTCACATGGGGCAACAAGCGCACGTTAATAAGATGTTAAAATGTTCAGTGTGTTAACCTTTCCTGCTTGCTTCGCTTCCGATCGTGGTCAGAAAACCAGTGCAGACTCGTTACTTCCAGGGCCCACGTTCGGGTATCCATTATTTGAGACACACACACACACACAAACAAACCAAACTTGTGAAAACACTTGTTTGTTTCCAAAATTTTTTTTGAAATGTTTAAAAATAAAAAAATCGCATACACACGTTTTCTTAAATAAGAATCATCCCATCATTTACAGATGATGCGAGCACAGTTTGCGGCTGCACATCCCTGTTAGATCATCGTTAGCCTACAGATGATGTGGTAGCAGTTGACACACACACACAAAAGTATTGTTTTTTTCTCATGTACCCACACAAACTTGTTTTTACTAGGTGTTGGGTGAATGTCTTTTTTTTTATACAAATGTTTTTAATAAATTAATTGTGTTGAAATCATATGACTCTGTTTTCATGAATTGAAAACGTGAAATGTCGAAAATGAAAATGTGAAATATAGCTTTTAAATAATATTGGTAATGGTTATTGGTTATGAAAAGTTATTGGTTATAAAAAGCATTTCACTGCCTGTATACTTTTTATATTTGAAAAGGTAAAGAATGTACAAACACAATGACCTTTTCACTGAGTGAGTCATGCAGTAATCCAGTATTGGTTTTTCCAACCCCCTTTTTAGTAGATTTAACCCAGCTGTTGGTCAAAACTCATAACCCAGCTTTGTAGTTAATTTTAACCCAGCTGTTGGTCAAACTCATAACCCACAGGTTGGGTCAACCCATAACCCAACAGTTGGATCAACCCATAACCCAACAATTGGATCAACCCATAACACAACAGTTGGGTCAGCCCATAACCCAACAGTTGGGTCAGCCCAACATTAACCCAGCGTTGGGTTGATGTAACCCAACGTTGGGCGGGTCCGTTTCTGACTCAGCGTTGGGTTATCAAATGGGTTATTTTTAACCCAGCATTTTTAAGTGTGTACTGTATATTGACAAAAGTTGGTAGTCATCCCTATTCAATACAGATTGAACTGCTGTATTGCTGGCAGTCACATTCAAACAATGCTGAATCACAAACTACAAATCTGTGCCAAAAGTGCCTTACAAAGGAAGAGTAAAGGAGAGTGGTTGATGTGGAAACCTATCTTTACAAAGGTTTACATTTTTCACAACATTACCAATGCTGCTCCATGTGCTTTTTTTTCAAATCAGAAAGAAGGTTTCTGGATATTTTAAAACAGTGCATTCTGTTTGGTATGATAATAAACTGCATTTTCAGTGCCTGAATTGGACCCAAAAAGGAGCCAGTACCAGATCAGGAGTTGCATGACATGAGCATAGCATGTGTCTCGGATATACATTATATATACATATGTATATCTTCTAGGGGTGACCCCGAATAGTCAACTATTTGATGATTTGATCTAAGGAGCCTGAATTGACTACCAATCTCACAGTCTAATTGTCGCAGGGTCTGTGGTTATGAAAAAAAGGATTATTCCATTTGAGCTATATGGGGGTGCTGAAAGTCTGATTTTACATAAAATGCCTGCTTTTCCTCAAAAAATCATGATATGCCTATTTTAGTATAAACATCAGCCTATTAATAATATAGTTAATAGCAATTAGAAGTAAGGGTACTCAAGTGCCGTTACTCAGTACTGTTGAGTACTCACCCATTTCAGGCACTGAGCATTTCTAAACAACTTAACCGAGATCTATCCAGACAAGTAGACCTCTCTCTACGATGAAATGTAATGCATATCTGTAAACATGCAATTTTTTAAAACAATATTATCTTCTTTGTGTCAAATTCCATCATTGTGGTTGTGCTGTCTTGAATTGCATCATGGTGCATTTATTATTATTTATTACAGTGGATGCAAACCCCTGCAAAATCTGAAATACCCCGAGACCCCATGACAAAATGAGCATGTTCAAAGTTATTAGCTAAGTCTACCTACTGTTTCAGCGATAGGTATATTTTAAACATGTTATATTTCTAATTAATAATTAATTAATAATTAATATATATTAGCAATAAAGCAAACGCATCTCAAGATTTACTTTTCACAGTGCACACACACAAGTGCACAGATGTCTCTGTGTCTGCATCTCTTCCCCGCCAGTCTTTATCCTCTGCTCACATTTCTTTTCAGCTAATTTACCCTTTTCATTCTGCCACCTCCTCTTCTGCGTTTTTCGATCATCTCCTCACTCAATCATTCTCTCACTCTCATGCTTCTCATTTTCTATCTTCTTTCACCCTTTTCCTTTTCTCTGTCACTTCATTCGTCTCTGTCCCACTCTTCTCCTGCTCTCATAATTCCTCTCTCCCGCTTTCTTTTCTTTCTCTAAGTCTCTCTCTCGCTCTCTCTCTCTTCCTCTATTCACCTCTCAGGCTTACTCCCTCATTTCACTCCTCCGTTCACTTAACCTTCCACATCCTTATCCAGCTGTCACTTGTCCTCCAGTTGCCTCTGGCTCTTTTCTCTTCCTCCTGACCCAGTCACCTACTTTGGGAAGGCACCCAGGGTTTCCTTGAGCAAGGCAGCACTTGGGCAATTTCACCTCTTATCTGATGATTGGGAGGATACCTTTTGTTCTACTAGTGAGAATGCAGATTGTGGGACAACCTTTTCTATATATATATTTTTTTACATATTTAGGTATTGTATTGATGATCACATTTTTATTGTAATTTGTCTATTCTATATTTATGTTCTTAACTGTTGCAGTACTTTGGTTTTTGCTTTTGCTTCATATGTTTATATTGTATGTATTGTAAACCAAGGCAAATTACTTGTATGTGAAAACCTACTTGGCAATGAATCGGAATCTGATGAATGTAGAAAGAAACAGTCTATTGAAACTATTTGGTAGTAACACAAATTAATTTTTGTTAATCTGTTGAATGAAATAATTTTGTTTCCGCCTTCAGAGTTTCTACTAGCTGGTAGAACTAAACAACATTATGAACATTGTGGTGGATTTGAACCTCTTTGTCATAGAGCCAGTGGTGGAAGAAGTATTCAGATCCTTTACTTAAGTAAAAGTACTAATACCAGACTGTCAAAAATACTCCTTTACAAGTTAAAGTCATGCATTGAAAATGTTACTTAAGTAAAAGTGTGTAAGTATCAGGAAAATGTACTTAAAGTATTAAAAGTACTCAATGCAGAAAAATCCTCACATTTTAGAAACTGGAAACAATCAAAACTGTTCTGTCAGTCAACTAAATGTTTGATCGGTTAACCATTCCAACTGGACTTGACTATATATTGTTGGGTAGTTTAAGTGATAATAAAACATCGTATTTTATAAACTACATGTGTTTTGTGAGTAAAAAGTACAATATTTCTCTCTGAAATGTAGTGAAGTAGAAGCAGAAAGTGACATGAAAAGGAAAGACTCAAGTAAAGTACAAGCACCTCAAATTTGTACTTAAGTATAGTTAAGTAAATGTACTTAGTTACATTCCTCCACTGCCTAGAGCTGTAAACTTATAAGTCTGCCAGATCCTGGCAGTGCCACGTTCTTGGTGCCGACTTCAATAACTGCAAATACACACATAATTTCCCCTGACTCTTTCTCTTTCTACAAATATGAGGGGATTTACTACAGGCCAAGACACTCCCTTGCTGTTAATCCGTATGCTTTATAGTTCTCCACACAGAGTCTTAGTGCATGTGTGAATGTGTTATAAAGATTGATGCTTGTTCATACATCAGATGTATTTCAATGTATAAATCACAGAATATTGAAAAGGTTACGCCTGACAGGAAATTATCACAGGCCTTAACTTCTATACGCCACTCATGCATGTGTACAGTACTGGTGTTTGTGTGTGTGTATTTGCAAAGCAGCCCATCATATGCTCAACAAATCATGACTAACCTGAGTGACACAAAACATTTACCAAACGGGCCATCTGCATTTTAATGACTAAGTCTAATTTATCTATGGACAGCGTACATTAATACAGGGGACTCTTGATTCCTCCCAACACAAACAAATCCACATGGCTGTCTCATTTCTGCTGATGGTAACGCTATGCTAATAGTGTTAGAATTTTCTGTGCACCTTTTCAAACAAGCCCATCACAGAGAGGTTTAGGTGGATGTGTCTAGAGAAGCATATGTGCAAAAGCATTTGTTTGTATGCATATCACTGCAGTCTCAGAAAAATTTATCAATGCAGCATGCTGCAAGTTTTCCATTCCTTAATAAGGTTTGCATGGTTATCTTTGAGTTGACATAATATGTTGACCTTATGCACTTTAAACCTTTTTTAAAAACCACTGCAGGTTTTATATTGCTGACAACGTGATAGGCATTCTTCATCAAAACAATATACCTGGCTGATGGACCTGGTCCCTCTTCTATCATGTCATGTTAGCTGCGGTTAATCAGTGTTTGCAGGACAGTAACATGCTCTTTGTATGTTACTGTCGTATGCACTCCTTGTTCTGTTATATTGAAAAAAATAAAACAATTAATTGTAGAGTATAATGAATCTCCAGGTTACAAAAATGTAACACTGGGTTAAACATCACTGTGCATTTGTTGAAGATAGTCTAGTAATTAAATTACCCCTATACTTCAACTGCAGAGAAATCTGTTTTACAGCAGTTTAGGTGATAGACAGTGGTCTGTATTGGCTGTGTAATGACAGGAAGAGTATGTATCACTGCACCGTAAAACCCAGTCAGTCTACTACACATGAGAGAGTAGACACACACACACACACACACACACACACACACACACACACACACACACACACACACACACACACACACACACACACACACACACACACACACACTTTGACAAGTTTTATTCACTGGTCTGGTTCATTTCCAAACAAGTGATGGAATTCAAACCAGCTGCAGTGACAAGCCAGCTCCTCTAAAGTAAGGAACAACTTCAAGAGTTATCTATAGATAAGTCTTTTTTTTGCACTGAACATGAGGCCAAATTACTTTTTAAAATCAATGACTTTTGGAGTACATTTTAGCAACCAATCTAAATGTTTCAGATTTATTGTTTGCAGGATGAACCACTTAGAGATTGAGGATTTGATTTCGAAGAAGCTTGTAAATACATTACCTTTCACAAAAAAAGACATGAGCTAAAGTTCAAAATGATGATGCAATTTGTAAAATCTACTTGTGTTATCCGTGAATAATTATATGTTAAGCTCTTTTGAAAAAAAGTCATGATAATGTAATATTGTAACTGACCGTATTAATTGGTACTGTGTTGGCTATTTGTGTTCATGAATCATTCTCCTCCATTCCCAACAGAGACAGCAGGTCTTACATGTTAATATCCATCTCAGTAACAAATCCTTTATTAACTCCAAGTTGAGGTGTGAAAATAAGAAGTTAGACTGACTTTGTGATGTGTAAAATACTTAGAAATCTTAAGGTTGGTCGGATTTCCTTGGTCGGACTTGACACACTTGGGTCTAACGATTAGTAACATTAAGTAAATAATACAATGCATTTTTTATAATATAAGACTCTCAAAGGTGTGTTTCCGCATAATGAATACTTTTAGAACTTTTAGCTAAAAATGCTTTTGTACTTTTACTTACTTTAACTAGTAACGTTTTGAATGCAGGACTTGTAATGGAATCTTTTTAAACCATGGTATTTCTACTTTTACTTAAAGGTCCAATATGTAATGTATTTACTGTAATAATTCAAAAAATGACCCCAATGCTTCAATAGATATCTTTTCTGACAACAATGCCAATGCCAGTAAAGTGATCCCGACTGGTCCTGGCTAACGCCAAAATGATAACGCTGCTAACTGCTAATGTTAACGGAGGGCCAGGCAAGCGGGCCACGGCTGTTTACAACGTGTAGCATGTTCAGTGGCCGTAGCCGACAACGGTGAGTTATTTTAAGCCAATAGAGGGGGGCTGTAAATCAGAAAGAGAAACGTGAGTTTGCACTGTGTTTAGCGATTGTTGCCGTAATTTTAAGCCAATAAAGTGTGTTCAGTCGGGTGGAGAGGACGGCAAGGTAGTGTTATTTTTAGCGGTTCTCACTGTAATACTAAGCCAAGGAAGTGTGTCTGTCCGTCATGTGGAGAGGACGGCGAGGTTGTTGTGTTTTTAGCGGTTCCTACAGTAATTCTAAGCCTAGGAAGTGTGTCTGTCGGGTGGAGAGGACAGCGAGGTTGTTGTGTTTTTAGCAGTTCCTACTGTAATTCTAAGCCGAAAAAGTTTGCCTGTCAGTTGGGTACAGAGCTCCGCGTGAGCACAGGCTTTTATGACTATCAATATAGCCAGCATCTAACGTTAGCTACTCCACTGTGCTATGAAGTAATGTCTGGCTATGTGAGACAAGTGTCTAGCAACATTGATGTGGATGCTGCGGTCTCAGCCTGGCAACCTCCGTGAACTTCAAGTCTGGGGAGGAGGGGGGAGACGACTCTCTCCAGTATTTTGAATTTGTACTGCAGTAACTATTTTAAACACTAGCTGTTAGTATTACATAGTGCACATTTAAAGGAATACTTTGCGGATTTCAAATCAGCTCTGTGCAGGGGTGTTTCTAGGACTTGAGGAGGTTCAGGGCTTAGCCAGTTCACATTTACATAAACTTAATGCAATGCAAAACAGTGATCGGCTTGCCCAGCTTGTTAATAACCGGTGTATGTTCATTTTAGCTACCCAGTTTGTAGATGTTAGTTAGATAGCACCAACATTTGTCCTAATCATAACTGGCCTGGCAACCCAAAGGCCAAGATTTTGTTTCAAGATCTTTGTGGCAACTTATGATGCGGGGGGTCAGGGGGTCCTCCCCCAAGACATTTTTTTTAGCGTTAAAAACTTAATTTCCTGCATTCTGGTGAATTCTTATGCACCTATTTGTACCTTTTTCTGAATCACTTTATGCTGAAAATATCGTTATGTAAAGGGAAACATAGGGGACAATTCAAAAAATAAAAACAATGGAATATTTTGCAGTAAGGCTCCCTTTCTGTATTGCTTTCAACTATTTATTCTCCTGTAGATCGACTTTTCTAATTATATCTGAGTCAGCACACATGTAGCCTAGGCATAATTTACTCTTCCCTCCTCTGTTGTGTCTTTTGTTGGGGAAGAAACCTCCTTAAATGTGCACATGACAATTATTCACCTCAATGATACATGTATTCATTTTAATGAATTAATAAACCCCTGGACTGTAATATTTCAGATGTGTTTGAGCAAGATTTCGGCTCATGTTCAAAACTTTGTGCACATTCAAAATATATCTGTGTTCTGTGTTCTGATTTGAGTTGTGATAGTTTGAGAAAAATAAAGTGATAATAGGCTATTACAAGAATACAGTCACTATATTTCAGAAAATAATGTACCTGCACCATAGTCTGCTGTGCATTACGTGATTGCTCTGCTGATATGGTAGATATCAGACCTTCTGACAGACTCAGAGCCTCGTTTGAGACTCTGGTCTGTCTCTGAATGACACAAAGTTTAGATAGGGAAGTGGATGTACGCTGCTCATCTCTATTTTTACAGAGAGAGTGGACACTAAAGCGACGCACAGGTCTGCTTCAGTACAGTATGTGCAAAGCCAAAGCACAATGAAATAAGGCAACTTATGATTTTGGGGGTTTACATAGGCTATTGTCCGTTTCATATTTGTCAGTCAACTTTTCAAAATACATTCGGGGCTACACTCACAACATTCGGGGCTGAAGCCCCAGCTAAATCGGCTGTCGCCGCGTCTGGCTCTGTGACATTTTTGTGTGGGCAGTGTGTTTAGATGAGCGGTGTTTGGCTTCCCTCCGTGGTGCCAGTGCACAGAGGAGCAGAGTCGCAGGAGTCTGCCAAGATCTCGGTAGAGTTCCACTGCTCTGCTCCGCGGGGAGCTCTGTGCAATGGCATCGCAGAGAGAAGCCAAACATTGTTCATCTTAACACACTACCCACACAAAGATAACACAGAGCTGGTTTGAAATCAGCAAAATATTCCTTTGAGAAAAAGATCTGAAATAACCACTGGCCCCGTGTCATAAAAAGCAGAGACTGCACTAAATATTAACAAATACTTAGAAATACAAACCAGGATCATTAGCACATGGATTGTGCACTGTACAATTATAGCTAACATACAACCAGCTATGTAATTAATAACCTCCATCAAATAGCACATGAATGACACTAACCGTTGACTCGCTCACCAAACTCTTGTTTGTGTCAAGGTGATAGTGGTAAAATACATCACCAGGCTGCTTATCACTGGCTGATGGCCAGACATCTGCCTTTCCCTTGAGCATTTTAAACAGATGCAGCTGGGTATATTAGTGATGAAATGGGTCTTGTGTACAGCTCAGGGACCTGCCAAGACTATGTGCTAAACTGGGCATCCTAATGAAATAAAGAAAGGCTATGTGTTACATTGAGTTACCTGTGAGGGCTAGAGCTGTCCCCTGTGACATAGAATAATGCATTTAATGTGTTTTGGCTGTTTGAGAAAATGTCTTGCTCCCAGACTCCCACAGCAACACAAGGATAGAGGGATGGAGAGAAAGAAGGGAGGAAAGAACAAAGAAGAAAGAAAAAACAAACATGCTTGGAAACAGAAAACAGGAGAGAGAGAAGGAGGAGGACAAACAACCGATTTAAAAGGGAAGAGAGAATAGTCGAGGGAGGACAGGAGAGGGAGGAGGGAGAAAACAGAAAACACAGTGTTTGCAAATTACAAATTAAAAGCATAAGCGTTCCCATACAGACCGCTGTCCCAGAGGAAATATGGGCCTTTCAGCATCAAAACCTTATTTGTAGCAAGTAGGTAGGTAGAGACAACCTCTCCTCCTGTCATCATTCACAGCAGCAGTTAAGGATGCAAAACTAGAGGAACATTAACTGTGGTGTCATTCTGGGGCGCCTGGATAGCTCACCTGGTTGAGCGTGCGCCCCATGTTAGATTCTGACCTGCGGCCCTTTGCTGCATATCATTCCCCGTCTTTTCCCCCTTTCCTGTCTTAAGCTGTCCTGTCAATAAATGCCTAAAAATGCAGAAAAAATAATCTTAAAAAACAAACCAAAAAACTGTAATGTCATTCTGATTCTAAGCCTGACTTTCTCTACCATCTGCATCAATGGTATACAACAATAAATATTGTGTAATTAAGAAATTTTAAAAAGCACTGCTCCACAATCCTATAAATAATTGGTATTTGACAAATGATTCCAAAATATGGAACCAAAATATACAGTGAAAGATATGCTGACCGCATTATGGTTGTCATGAATTTTAGAGAATAGAGAACTCCCGTTATGGAAAAAGGGTTTAAGGATGAAGTCTGGAAAATTCCACGAGTCAGACTCCTAATGGTTATTTAAATGTATCAAGTCGCTCTAAGTAGATGTGAGTGCACCTGTACTCCAAATTTGATTGCAATTTAATCACATACTAAAGAGTTATTGTGTACCAACAGTAGATGATTGTAGCAAACAATTACAGGAAAAAGGCATGCCATTTAAAAAGAATAATGAAAAACCTTTTTCAGGCTCATTCAAAAAATTGTATGCAACTTGGTAAGGATTGGATGAAATTTGCAGTAGTCTTGGGAAATCTGTGGAAATTATAAGGTGCCCTGTTGAGTTTTGTTGTAAAAAAACAAAAGTTGAAGTTTGTATTCAGTATTTCTCACCAAAATGCATTGTGTTATGGTGTTTGAGTTCTAACTAACAGGTTGAATTCATCTACAGTAAAATTGACACAACACACGTACCTCTAAACATCAAGTAAAAGTCAAACACTTACCACCCTGATCAGTGCTGACGGTGATGATGGCTACCTGGCGAGGAAAGGAGCTTATGCCTGACACACCATTCAGGGACTCAATCTCAAAGGTGTAGTTGGCGTGGGCTGAGAAGTCCATGATAGTGACTGTGGCGTCAGTCAGGCCTAATGGTCGTGGTAGGAAACGAAGTTCCTCCTCACAGAACTGGCACTGGTCAGGCTCGGGGCCACAGCGTTTGCACTGGACATTGTAGGTGAGATCCCGGCGGCCCCCGGTGTCGCTGGGATGTGACCACTCCAGCATCAGACAGGTGTCGTTCAGATTAAACATTAAGTTGCGGGGAGGAGATGGAGGGCCTGTCAGTAGTAGAAGAAAATATAATTAATGGATAATTAAATCAATCAGCTAAAGGGTGCTTTTGATATTTTAGCTGATGTTTAGAAAATAAGTTACTCAATTAGCTGTACTAATGCACAACCCACCACTTCCCCATTGCCTACAGCTGCCTTTACTTAAAAAAGCAAATATATAGTTCACTGTTGAACTGGATTTTGAGACACTTCATTTGATCAAAGCTGTCGCTTCTACCGTTTTTCGACCAACACTAGCCCACCAACAAAACCCCAGGGTTTTTAAAAGTGGGAAGACCCACTCAAAATAGGCGATAGACTCCGTTCCCATTGGTAGTAGACCAGTGTGCTTTTCTGCTTTGGTTTCTGGTGTTACCCGTTAAACTTCATGAACACGCCGGAAAACAGGTTAGTAAACACTAATAAGCAGCATGGAGGTCAGTGAAAATGTTGCGGTGGTTACTTCTTTTTTAATCTTTTACTTATTCAGTCTCTCTTTCGAACTCACTGCCTCTTAATTTGGAACGATGTTCGAGCGCTGCTTACACGGAGACAGGCAAAAAAAATCATAAAATCACGCCGGAAAAGGGGCTTAAATTAGCGCGTCCATCCTGGTGTCATGTTTCCCTGCCGATCAAGCTAGGGCGGATAAATACCTGTGACTACTGCAGAGTAATTTGTCCAAGGACTGAATGCCGATCGTTACCTTTCCCACTAAAGGAGAAAGCCAGATGTTAGTGTTTTTTTTGTCCAGTGGAAAAGGGGCATCAGAGTATCCAAGCCGCCAATATTACCACGCAAGAGAGAATACAACATACACTAAGAAAAGCACAGGACCCAAAATTGACCCCTGAGGTACACCCCATATAAGACTCAATTCTAAATGCTTTGCATAAATGGTAGCATAAGGTAGTCTGTTAATCTATATCTAAAGAATCATCCCAAAATAAACAGCTGTTGTCCCCACAGGTACATTGCAGTATTAAATTGTTAAACATCACATTTTACTGCCGTACCACAAAACTCTTCATATAAATTCCTCTCCTTTGCAGTAAACATTCTACGTTATTTTACCTCCCTCACATTTTACTTTGTTAAGGTGTTTTTGTGCTCTCTGGATGTATGTTTTTGTGTGTCAGGGTAAGTATTGTGCTATAGCAGGCAGCCAGCCAGCTGTCAACAGGGTGGAGTTAAAAGGCCTGAGGGATTTGAACACTCCCATCCTGCCAGGTTCACTGTCTGCCCAGACAATGGGATGTTTCCCTCTCCTTTACCATCCTTCCATTCTTCTCCCTCCCTACCTTTGCTAAAAATCTCAGCAGACAGCAAAGCTCCTCCTATCCCTCCTCCACTTATGCCAGCGAATGTCCATTCTCTCTATCTCTTTCTGCGTCTATTGGCCATTATCTCACCTCCTCTATTCTCTCCATCGAGGAGAATTCACCCATCTCCCCTCCTGCAGAGCAACCCCACTGCCATCAATCAACTCCTATTCTCCTCTAGGGGGAGATTGGTATCAGCACCCTCCTTCCTTTCTCTTTTCACTGTCTACTCCATCCAGCCTTTACACTTTCTCTCCACCTTTATCTCTCCTCCGGTGACATCCTCTCTTTCTTGCTCTACCTTTGTCTTCCTCTCGGGTTCTCTGTCTTTAATCTTCATTTTTCTTTTTTTATACTTAGACATCTAGCAAATAGTTTAGGCTCTGGCCTACAAGCTCCTGATTAAAATGCATTATGTGAGCAAACAGAACTCACAGCTTGTTAGAATAGATGTGGTAGTCTGCACCTCTTAGTTTTCTGGGTTGTTACACCCCCACAAGCCTTTATACACAATGTTTCTACTGTACTATACTTAGGATGAGCTTTTGCCTGGTAGATTTACTTCAACATCTAACAGTGTAGTATTGGTAAGTATGGTGTCCATTTTTATATATTTTACTTGAACTTAATCTCCAAAAATCCAATGCTCACACCAAGATAAATTAACCACCAGAGCATAGTTGTGGCTTTGTGCTGGTTGTATATGTTATATTTTATGTAAATATTTTTTTCATTTAGAAGCTTTCACCTTGGTCATTGGTCTAATGTCTTCATACTTCAGAGGTAAAGTGTTTTTATGGTGGCACATCTTTACCTGTTTCATCAGTATATAATAGCTATATACAGTACTGTTGGATATCAACTATATAATAGCTATCCAACAGTAAGAGACTGTTGTTGTTGCTGTTACTCTGGAAAGCCTGCAGGTATACATGGATGGATTTTTATGAGCAGAAGGAATATGCTGCATAATCTGAGTCTAAATTTAGAGATGAAAACATTGTTTTAAGGCTTCAAGCCTTTCTGAAGATTTCCTCTGCAAACAGTGTATTAAAGGGAACTGTAAACTCACAGCTTCACCACAATGGCTTGGCTTTGTGTTGCTGTAAAAGACAAATACACTTTTCCACCCTGTAGAGCTCTTAGACATGGCCCCCGTCTATCTCAGTGACAGCTAAATGGCTTTTTAATTAAAGGAGAATTAGTCCGGTTAAACTGTAATTTAATGCAAATATGAAGTCGTAATGACAGTCGGTGAATCATCAATGAAGGCGAGGCAGCTGAACAAAAGCCATGTAATTCATCCAGAGACTCTCTAATGCACAGTTTCACAGCAGATAAGTCCTGCAGACGAGACTGGATTTACGGCCACAGCTAATTCTGAGAGACCACTGGAGTAATCCACCAGCTCGAGAGACAAAGCAATAACTTGCCCAGACTGTCAGGCATACACAAGTATAGAGATCTTTACCGTGAATTTACAATTACAGATAGAGCAGTGATGGCAATGAGGCTCAAAGCTCTCCCATGACTCTGATCACATCAAAAAGGATGACTAAAAGCCCTGAACATCCATGTGGTTATGTGTCTAACGAACGAGTAATAAGTAATTATTAAGCCCAGTGTGCTGATTTACTCACGTGTACAAGCCATTGTTGGAGGATCACTCTCAGCCCTGAAGAAGCCCATCTCACAGCGGCAGATAGCAGCTCCTTCTCCATAGCTGAAACTATGTGGAGGGCACTTTGAACACCTGATGTTTCCAGCATATGCCTTGTAGAAACCTGGGTGACATGCTGGGGGTGACAGGAAGACAATATGACAGGATATGAGAGCAAAGCCAGGTCATGTTATGGGCGCACACAAGAATATCACATTTAAACATCTCATATCCTTATGTTTTACACATGAGGACAACACGTGTTGTTTGCTAACAAGAAACCAGCAATGACGTAATGTTTCTAAAATATTACATCATATTGAACTCATACCTATAACATCAATAAACAAGAGGCATTGGAGTGGCCTGGTGTCTGTCAATAATCATCATTTGCATTATCAGTTATGCTAACTGTGTCTGGTATTCATCACACATTCCTATTTCAGAGCATTAAAGACTTATAACAGATTCATTAAAATCAGGTTTTATTTTCAAATATGGAAATTGATGCAGCAAGGTTCACTAAAATATAATGAGACATCTGCTCTGCTTTTTGGAACTTATACTCAAAATATTTTTATTTTTAAATGACAATTATCTGTTTTGTTGTTTAGAATTAATTACCAATTAATAACTTTTCTCAACTGGAATTAAAAGCACTTGCATTGTAGAATCCCACACATATTTCTCTTCTCCCTTCCTGGATAAGAACAAAGGTTAACCCTGATGAAAGTAATGGTCACAGCTTTAATGCCTTATTTGAATATACTGCTGGTGTTTCACTCTCGATAAATAATTCAAGCTGAATGATTAGATGTGATGATAGAAAGGCTTTTTAACAGAATAAAGTATTGCACCTGGATGAGGATGTTTTTACACCTAGTTGGTTTGCTCTAACTTTTTAGTGTTCTACCTTTTACCTTTATCAGAAAACAATCATGGGGTCAGAGAACTATGAAAGAAAACACAATGCTAACAGAATTTTACTTACTTAAACCTTGCAATGCAAATATGTAATATATATCAAAAACATTGTACATATCCATTCATCATAAAGTAAAAATAAATGTAGATGATTTTATTTTTATACTGTTTATTGATCCCCAGTGGGGAAATTACAAAATGAATGATAGCTTAGCTGGCTTACGGCGTCACTCGAACAGAACTTAGTTGTTACTAATACCATAACAATGGCTATGTGCTTTTCCTGCTATGACAAATCCAAAATGTCTGCTGTGATTGTGAAAAAGGCATATTACTAAAAAAACATAAAGGTGATGAAGTAAAGTATGATTTAAAAAACATTATCTGATCTGAGCTGTGACACTGTGAATGAAGCGGTCTGCATATGGCCACACAGCCCTGAGTAGAGGTCCAAGTACTGCGGGTGTTTCAAAACTCTGCATACAATAATATAAAACACATACACAAGGGACCTTAAAACTTAAATTGTCTAGGGTTATTGGGCAAAAATTCCATAAAAACCTTTCAGCATATTTTTATTCAAGTGGTCGGAGAGAAAACTAGACTTCTGCATCTCTGCTGTTTTCAGGCTTTAGGAAATCTAGCCTGTGATGGAAGACTTTGGCCAATCGCAGGTCATTTCAGAGAGAGAGAGAGAGAGAGAGAGAGAGAGAGAGAGAGAGAGAGAGAGAGAGAGAGAGAGAGAGAACATTTCTATTCTATTGGCTGTTCTACACATGCAGACGCAGAGGAGAGATGGAGAGCTGCCGGAAGAGGTCTCACTGCAGCTTTAATTTATAGCATGTAATTGCATTGTGTGCCTCATTCTGCACCAGGCTATTTACATGAGTAGTGGAGATTGCACTTCATGCTAATATAAAGTGTGATAAACTCACAGTACAATTGGCAAAACATCTGTACAAACATATTACTATCAAACCCAGGTTTTGTATTAAAATCCACAGTATAAATAGAGAAAATTGACCAAGACCACATGCATTGTGAGTTTTGTACCACCGTAGCATTAAAAAATACGTTGTCTCCCTATAGGCTACAGGAGTTGGAAAAGGGAGCACTGAAACACCTTTTTCTAAACACTTAACAAGTAAATTGAAGTACGTGACTGCTGCAGTATGGGTTTAACTGATAAAAATTTTTTATAAGACCTTCCCTTATTAAAAAGCTAAGAAAATCAACTAAAAGCTTACAAAAGTCATTAGGGGCAGACTACAACAGCTTGTAATAGCATTTCTCAACCTCCAAAGCACTTCCAAGTCACACAGATGTGTAAAAGTCTCCTGCCTGGTGAGATTTCCATTGCTGCTGGTTGTCACCAAGCACATCGATTTAACAAGGTAACACAAGCTGAGCCATTTGAAGGGATTCACCTTGAAGCACCGAGTGCCTTTGTGTGTCTCCATTGCTGCCTGTGATAAATGGAGCTGTAGGGAGGACAAGGAATCGCTTGAAACCACGACTGATCAAATGGGCACAATTAGGACAGAGGCAAACACACACACACACACTCTATATTCTCTTTTTCAACAGCAAATCTTAGTGTCCTGTGAGAGTAAGATATATTGAAATTTAAATAAAACTAAAAAAATTGAAATTGATATTTGATATCGAAATCTTGGCATACACAAATACATGCAGCACACACACCCACATACCGTACATCAGTATGATAAGTGGCATCTACTATGGCGTACCAAGGCTGCCTCTGTCATTAACCTATGATACTTGTGTGTCCTTGAGTCAAAAATCGTCAGTCAACTCACCCACCCCACTAGACCCTGTTTTAGACTGTCAACCTAATGATGCTTCTGCCCGACCTTCGCTGAACTGAGGGGATGTTCCTTTTCGAACCTCACAGCATGCCTCTGCAATCTGTCTGGCCAGGCTCTGTCAAGGCCACAGTGGTGCTCAGGATGGGCACGCACGCACGCACGCGGCAACAGCAGTAAAAAAAAAACAAAACACTGAACTACAGCTTGTCAAATGTGAATGGCGCCTGAAGATTTTGACTTTTGAGCAGTTATATGGACTGTATCAGTAATATAGCAATTATTACAATAAACATCCATCCAGATGGATGAAAAAAACTTGGTATTGGACAGATTTTGTACATTGAGCAGCGGATGGTCAGGTGACTAGTCAGTATGATATGAAGGTAAATATGGTGCAAAATGTGAGAGTGTTGTATCCTGTTAATACTGTTAGTGAACACTGGCGGCGCAAGAGTGCACAGTGAGGATACAGGTGAAAGGTATGTGCGTAGATGAAGAAATGGTATGTGCAGAGAAGAAGAAGAAGAAAGTTGGAAGTAGCGCGATACATGTCTCTTGGCTCGTACTTAAAATACTTTTACAAAACACCACATTTTGGTGACGAGGATGGCTATTAACGTGCCTCTACCTACACCGTTCATGCCTTGCCCAGTGGAACCTGCTATTCCCTTCCCTACATGGGCGAAAATGTTAGAGAACTATATGCTAGTAATCGATGCTAACGAGGAGAAGTGGCCTGAAGCAAGAAAGCGTGCTGTTCTTCTCCATGCACTTGGCACCGAGGGACAAAGACTACCGGATATAGGTACTACATATGCTACTGCAGTGGATGGACTTAGAAATCACTTCGTTCCTAAAGTAAATGTGATTGCGGAATGTCACAAATTCCGCCAGAGGGCACAGTGACCAGATGAGTCGATAAACCAGTATCTAGCCTCATTAAGTGAACTGGCTGCACTGTGTGAGTTTGGTGATATGGAGGATCAAATGCTACAAGATCAACTGATAGAGCGTGTTGCCAATACACGCGTATCAGACTGACTGACCCTGGCTAAAGCTACTTCCCTGGCCCTGCAGATTGAGGCTGGGATAACGAATGCTGGCGTTCTCTCCGACAGTACTACGACTGCTGCTACCACGACGGCAACTACTGCTGCTTCGGTGAGCTAATAGTAGACACCGGTTCATCAGTTTCTATCATTCCAGAGAGCACTTACCAGACTCGCTTTCCTACATTCATCCAACTTTCTGAGCCTGCAGTGAACCTGTTCACATATTCAAGAGAGAAAATACCTGTTAAAGGGTGTATACGTGCCACAGTTACTCATGATGTGGATTCTACAGGCTCATTCGTAGTGGTAAAGTCCGGCACTTCTCTATTAGGGCTAGATCTAGTTGTGGCATTGCACATGCGTATCACTGCATGAAAAGTGGGATTTTCGTCAGTATGCGGCACTGTAGATTGTCGTGGAACTTCAGGTTTACGGCTGTATACGGCAATTTACAGGCAACACCGAAAACTGCCGTGAATTGTCGGAAATTGACGTGGGCCTTGCTTGGCAGTTGTCCCCCCATGACCCCCCTTCCCTCTAGTTCTAGGGGAGGCTTTCACATGTAAATTAAAATGCTGTGAGCTATACAAATGCAAATCAGGGTAGCAGGGGGAGTTTTACCCCAGGTGACATTTTTCTAAAAGGTATTAACTTAATTTTAAGAAAATCTCTTAAAATAGATCAGATTCAGTATAGCCTAATTGTAGAATCTTTAGTAGATTTATTTGATGAAAGTATGCTAGATTAATTACTGTGTATGTCATTAGTAATGACTAATTAGATGTAAAAAAAGATACACAAAATAATTTATTTCAACAATTAGTTTTAATCAGGCTTTACCATAAAAGGTAAAATGTGCAATCCATGATTCATTCACAGTCTCAACCCCTGTACATAGTGACATGACTACAGTGACCTTTCTTTGGTCTTGCTCATCCAACATTGTCTGGTGGAATGGAGACAGAGGCTCCACTGTACAGTTTTCTAAGAGAAGTCTTTCTGCTGACACCAGAATGTGCTTCACATAAAGCATATCAGCTTTGTCATTGCATGACAAGGTCCCAACCATTTGTGTTCTTAAAATACTGGCAAATTCAGCACCATATTCACATGTCCATGACATATGAAGCTGTTGGCTCTGCTCAAATGGCCTCATAATCTAGACATCAATTGTCCTATTGTTATTAAACTTTCCCAGTATTCCATTAAATCTCACTGTAATTCACCTCCACACCAGTGTGTGCGCTGTTCGCGCCCTGCTGGTTAATCTGCTCCTCTTTGTCTCTCTCTATCACTCTACCCCGTCCTCACTGCTACCATTTGAAAAAAGCGGGGTGCGGGGAGATGAGTCCCGAGAGTTGCAGCAAAAGCTTCCGAAATATGGGAATATTTCAGGCCAACTGGTAAAAGAGTTATCTGTACACTCTGTCAAACTTCACTTGAAAACACACAGGAGTTGTTCAAGACATTTGGAGCGATTTTTCTCTCCTCCATGTCACCTCCGCGTCTTCACAACTCAGAGACAAACTGTAGCAGGCGCTACTAACCGAGCAAGGGTAAGATTTAAAGAATATGCTTTCATTGAATGAACTTCATTAATTTTTCTGTATAAGGACATAGATACCGATCTTAACCGATTATTTATTTTTTTTAACAGACTAACCTATATGACCTATATTTGCTCGGAGCTGTCTGCCGGTCCAGATTTACATGACGCTGATAATTACGCCATTGTGTGTAAGTATTTTTTACTTTTCATCTTTCCTTGTTTAATTTTACTGTAACTTATGTTTTTTTTAATTCATGCACATCCACTCTCATTTAATTGTTTTCCAGCTGCCTGTAAGACATATTACGAGACAGCACGCAGGAGCTTCAGCTAGAAACAACCAGATGTGGCATCACGGGAATATTTTTCAGGTGCATTCATAGATGTGTTGTGTCCGTAAGCAGTGCATTGCGCTGTACTGATTGTGTTTATTGATTGATTTTACAGCTGCTGGAAGTGAGACAGAGTGTGCTGGCTGTGGGTGAGGTGGACATTTGGAAGTGCGCCACCATAGACTTCCAGGACAACGCACCACAGACGTCTGCTAAATGGACAGAATTTAGACCGATGCTGCCGGTTACCAACAGCTCCCCCGGGCCGCGGGTTAGATGTGGACGGTGCTGCTTCTCGTGAGCGAGGGATATTTGTTGTGTGTGCTGTGTGTCTCCGATGCTCTGTACAGTTTTTTTCTGATTGCGTTTGTGTTTTGTGTCAATAAAGCTCTATCTTTGAATAAACCGCACATTCCTGGCAAATCATTTAACTATGATAATCATGACATGAATATACAACATAGCATATATGAAATAAATATAATAAATAAATATATATATAATTTTATTATAATAATGGCCCAGGTTGACCAATAACCTAACCCGTGACAGACCTGTCAACCAATCACGAGATATTTTTCTTGTTTAAAAGTAGTGGTTTCAGCCAATAGTAAGTGAGGAAATTTCAGCCAGGCCAGACGTTCTCTGGCCAGGCGTCTATTCATATTCTAATTAGACCCATTAACACCTCCGCGGGGGCTCTCCACATACGTCATGGTTCGTTTCCGACAATATGTGGCACAGACGAACGTGACGTTCGCAGCCTGTAAATTGTCGATAACTGCCGAAAATTAGGGGGATTTCCGGGCGTTTACAGGCATTTACGGGGACGGAAATCCCACTTTTCATGCAGTGTATTGTGGGCACAAAAGTTGTTACAGCTGACAGCTCTGATGATCCTACTGCACCGAGGGCACCTACTGTACCAAGCACAATACCACAGATTGCACCCGAGATCCAGGTACAAGAGATTGGCTGCACAAAATTCAACTCAAACCAGAGGCTGTGCCAATACAACCAAAACTCAGGAGACTTCCCTTCTCGGTGAGGCAGGCCGTGAGTGAGGAGCTCAAAGACCTACAGGAAAAGGGCGTTATAGAACACATCTCAACCGATAGTTGTGACGCAGAGAAAAGATGGAGGAAAACTATGCATGTGTGTTGACCTCAGGGAACCTAACAAAGCCATTGTCAGTGACTGTCACCCGTTACCACACATGGACGAGCTATTCTCTGAGCTGAGAGGAGACACAGTCTTCTCTACCATCGACCTGGCCTCTGCTTACCATCAAATGTTACTGCATCCAGAGAGCCGTGATATAACTGCATTTATCACACATGATGGACTTTTCTGTTTCTGCCGATCCCATTTGGCCTTGCTTCAGCTCCATCAGCTTTCCAGAAGATGATGACAATCATACTGGCAGGCATACCAGGAGTACAGGCATACCTGGATGATGTGATTTGCTACGGAACCACTCAACAGCAGCATGATGCCAATCTACGGAGGGTGCTGTGTGCCTTGAACGAGGCAGGACTTAAGCTGAACATGCAGAAGTGCAAGTTTAACCAGACTTCTTTGTGGTTCCTAGGCCACACCATATCCAAAGAGGGGCTTCACCCAGATCAAGATCAGATCACAGCTGTGGCCAATGCACCTGCCCCACACAACACATCCTCCCTGCGATCCTTCTTGGGTCTTGTGTTATGGTATAGTAAATGTATTCCTGACTTTTCTACTGTTGTTGAACCTCTACGTGAAACACTCAGGGAGTCTACAGAACAGCAGTTGAACTAGACTGCTGAGGCTCAGCATAGTTTTACTGACATTAAGAGACTGATTGTTGAGAGCCCTGCCCTAGCACTATACGAGCCTGAAATGCCTACATATTTAACTATGGATGCCTCTGATTACAGACTAGGGGGTGTACTGAGCCAACTTCATTCAGACAACACAAAGACAGTCGTAGCGTTTGCATTCAGAACACTTTCTCCTGCTGAAAGGAAATATTCCACTGTGGAACGTGAAGCGCTGGCTTGCATTTGGGCAGTAGAAAGGTGGAGAACCCATCTATGCGGACATCACTTTGTGTTACGCACAGATCATTAAGCACTTACTACCCTGCTCACATCCAAGGGTACTGGCCGTGCTGGGTCTGCGAATTGTGAGGTGGTCTGCACGATTACTTTACTTTACATAGGATGTTGCTTACCGCCCTGGGAAACTGAATGTGACTGCCTGTCCAGGCTTCCACTGCCTAACACAGGAGAAGCTGAAGTGGAACCGGACATAGTGGCTACTGTCTTCATGGAGTCTTTGCATGCCATGTCCTTGTTGGAGTTCACCGCTGCATGTGACACTTGTCCTGAACTGACTCAATTGCAACAGCAAATACAGAAAGGCTGGCCAAAATGCAGAAAGAATGTACCAAATGAGCTGGCTTCATACTTCAATGTACGAGACGAACTGGCTGTAGACAAAACACTTGTCATGAGAGGTACTGACCGCTTGATGTGCCTACATCACTGCGATCCAAAGTAGACTTGGCACATGAGGGGCACCAGGGAGTGGTGCGCACTAAACAGAAACTGCGAGAACAGTATTGGTGGCCACAAATGGACAAAGATGTACAGAGTATGATAGCTTCATGTGTGTCATGCCAATACAATGACAGAACAGTAAAGACTGCACCTGCACCACTTACACCTGTCGAACTGCCAAATGTACCATGGGAAAAGGTGGCCATTGACATAACCGGTCCTTTCGAACGTGCTACATGGACTGTCGTTATGCTATTACTCTCACAGACTATTACAGTAAATGGCCAGAAGTAGCATTTGCCTCTACAGTCACAACAGAGGTGATAACCCGTTTCTTAGCTGCAGTGTTCAGTCGTGAAGGAAATCCCACCTGCCTGGTCTCCGACAATGGATGTCAGTTTACTTCCCATGAGTTTGCAAAGTTTCTGAGAGAGAGAGAGAGAGAGAGAGAGATAAAGCATTTGCGCTCCAGTGTCTACTACCCAAGAGCCAATGGAGCGATTGAGAGATTTAATAGGGTATTAAAAGAGTGTCTCCAGACTGCAGAAAGAACACACAAGCCTTGGAAACAAGCAGTGACAGAGTTCTTACAGATTTACCGTGCTACACCGCACGCTACAACAGGAGGTACTCCATTTGAGTTGCTGAGAAAGAGGAAGATGCGCACAAAACTAAACATTCTTCCTGTCTCACACAAAATTACATCACACAAGCAAGTCAAAGAAACGGAGACAAAATCAACAAAACAGTAAGGAGTATACAGACAGAAAGCGAGGAGCAAAAGTGCCCACCTTCCAAGTGAACGATGCTGTGCGAGTCCGGAAACCGGAACATGTCTACAAGGGGTCATCCAAATACACAGAACCTCTGACAGTAAAAGTACTTGCATAACAATTTATTCTCTTAATCTTATTTGCATATTATCATTTTGGTAATATGCAAATAAGAAAAAAGTTGGTTAGTTTGTTAGTTTGCACCTTGGTCAGTGAGGGCACTGTGTCTAGCGACCTGTGATTTACAAAGGGGTGGTTCAGTTATTTTGATGCTGAACTTCGAGAGTATCCATTCTGTCCACTACCACAAACAAGGCCTGGCTTTTAAAAAAAGTTTTAAACCAGCATAAAATGGAAATAATTTATGTTGTTAGAATCGGAATGCGGTTTGTTTTATTCATGGATGTATTATTTTGTTTTATTTCCTTTAACCACGGGAACCACAGTGTATGAAGCAGTGGGAATGGGGAGGTGGATGTGAAGAGGTCCAGCCAAATAATTAAGATATGAAAGCGTCTTACGGAGCCTGGCGGAGAAGTAAACAACGCTGTGGAGAGAAATTTTCATTTTCACTTTTACCGGAGGCTGTATTACCGAGGGTCAGCGGCGCTGCGCTCGGGCTCTGGAGCACCGGAGCCGGCTTGGAAGCCGATAAAGGATCGGCGGTGACTAATTCCTTTAAGAAAAGGGGAAATGTTGTGTCCTGTTAATACTGGTAATAAGCCGGACAGAGTTGTCCCTCATCTGGCGATAGAAAACCCCGCTTTCCCCGCAGGTACAAATTAGTTTTGCACCAAATGTATTGCCAATAGTGTTGCAAAAGTGCAAATCTCAATTAATATAATAATATCTCAATAATAAGTTAAGATTTGTTTTTTTACAAGCTCTCATGTGTTTCTTTTTTTTGTGTGACTTCAAATTCAGATCACATGTGAAGTGCAAATTTTAACATACAAGTTAAGATTTTTTCTTCTGCAAGTTCTCACATCGTATTCTACAAGCTCTCACATTTTGCACCATATTTACCTTCATATTATGACAGCCAAAACAAAACAGCACAGTGGAAGGAGGCAGCAGGGCACGGCTGAACGTATGTGTCAGTTGTGTGTGTTACTGAAATTGATCCATTTTCTAACAATTGTATCAGGGTCATAGAAATTTCACAGCACATGAATGAATACAAGTTAAGGAATTTTCTCTGAAGCCTGTATCTTAACTGAATGTGCTTACATGGAACATGCATTGAATAAAGTTATTATGAACCTTCATAATGCACTTAGATGTTTTATAAGAACAGCTGTATAAATAAGCATGGATTATAAGCATAGACTGTCTATGATTATAAGATATATAATGTGTTTTATTAGATTTTATTTGTATATTTTAAGGATTACATGTACAATTATAAACCATTGTTATAGTTACTCAACTCATTTAGAAAATTACAGTGTTATGACCATAATGGTGCCTCGTTTAACAATGATGAAGAGAGCTCTTGTCTGCATGAGCTGTACTACAATATGGCTGTATTGATTGACTGATATGTTATTGCAAGAACATATTGTACTGTCTGTCCCATTAGCTGTTTGTTGATCCTGACACCATAGCCCATGACAGATGTAAAGAGTTGGAACACAGAGCAAACAGAAGCACAGCTGTTGAGCAAGTGAAACTCCGCAGACATCACATAAAATTATGTACTGTCAATGACATAACATTTATCAAGCATGAGGGTCACTGAATTACAAAGAGTTTTATCGGACGGCATACCTTTATTTATAAGATACAGTCAAGTGGCCTATATCTATCTTTTATAATAATGCAGCATAATATATTATGTTTTATCAATTTTGAAAATGTATTAATGCCTTATCCAGGTAATCCATTATAGATATGCACTTTATAGAAAGTTCTATCAAAGACAGAACTGAAAAGAAAAATCTTGAAATGTATGTTATGTGAATTGCTTTCATATGACACTTGACAGTAGCAATGTGCGGAGATGTGTAGATGTATACTGTTCACACCTCTGAAGCAAGTAGACTAGAGCTGAGCAGGGGATTAGAGAAGAGTATGCTGACCCACTGGCCTTCGGGGCTCTGATCTAACACTCGGCCCTCAGCCCAAGGTTAATGAGACCTGGAAGTCATCCAGAACATCTACATCTCAGAGCCCCAAGCTGGGCCCTGAGACCCAGAGGCAGCAGATTGGTTGGTGAGGCCTGCCACTTCACACTCACTGGACCTGAACAACACCAGAGCAACTGGCAAGCAGATCATGTACAGGGAGTAGACCTGTCTGTCTTCCTGTCTGTCTGTCTCTCTGTCTACATTTTACTGTAGGAGCTTCTGCTAAAAAATCTACTCTAAAGTAAGCTAAGCTAAGCAGTGGCCCTTATATTTAAAGTAGATGGACAGTTTTGATGGTTCCACCCATGTTTTTTGTTTGTTTTTCAGACATTTGAACAGAAATCGTTTGTGAGAGTTTTTGCAACAGTATGGAAAAACTATATCCGTCACGCTGCCTAAAAGCATATGCTGACCACAACTGGCTCACCTTGTATGGAAAATTGTTAGCTCAGTATCCCTAGGAATTATGTTTACAGTGGACAATGTGCATGCCATGATTTGTGTCCAATGCCAATGTCAATCAACCAATGTGGAGGTTTGGGTAGTGCATGGGCATTTGAACTGTAACCACAATCAAACCAAGTGTTTTAGCTGCCTAACCCTAACCATACTATTCATATAATGTCTTTGCTATAAGCACAATCCTTCCCTATCCTTATACAGTACTGTAGTTCCAATGGACAGATATTGTAGAAAACAAAATTTTTGCCAATGGATGTCATGTTTTGCAGAATCTTCCAATGTTCACATTCTTGTCCAGCAATAAGGTTGAGAAATTGAATAGCTAACTTTCACCATCTATAGACATTTGCTTAAAGTGATGGTTCGGAGTAATTCACCCTAGGGTCCTTTGCACCATGACCTCGAGCCAAACACCCCCCCAGAAGCTTTTTTCACCTGGGTCTAACATTGGGAGAGTTAGCGTAGAGTAGCGTTATCAGCTGAATAGCTTAGCGCAGGAGCTAATGGACCCACGTTTGTATCTCGTAAGTTACCCAACTAATAATACCCGAAATGATACCAAAAGTCTACAAGTAGTACAAATAGGTTATGCTCTCATAAAGCATAGGTTGGAAAGTTTGTAAAGTACACCCGAAGTTTATGTAAATAACACCTTTGCCTGCTGGCTTTGCTGCTCTGCTGTTGTTGCTGCTGTAAGACGAGTGCTTAGGGGGCGTCTACAAATTACAACACCGAAAAGAATGCAACAAAATATTTTTTAATTTAACTTTTTTTTAAAGTAAGTGCTGTAGTATAACTAGCAGGAGACAAGTAATAATTGAGGTAAGTTTGGAGACATTACCTTATTTAATCATTAAATTAATAAATATTTTTGTTGTATCTCTTTTAGGTGTAGTAATTTGTAGACGCTGCCCTACGCACTATCTACGCGCAGCAGCAGCAGCAGCAGCAGCAACAGAGAGCTGAAGGAGAGCAGGCAAGTGTTCAAAAAAGTTGGTGTACTTACAAACTTTCCAATCCAGCGCTTTATGAAAACGCACAACTATTGGCTACAACTTGTAGACGTATCATTTCGGGTAACAGTGGGGTAACTTACAAATAACCAAACGCCCTTACGCGCTAAGCTATTCAGCTGACTAACGCTACTCTGCTAACTCTCCCAATATTCGACCGAGGGAGAAAAGCCTGAGGGGTTTTGGCTCGCATGGCCTAGCTCAATTACTCAAACATCACTTTAAGACAGATTTCAAATGAGCTGTAATAAAGAATAAACTTGTCATTCAGTAAAGCATTGAGAACCGTTACTAAATTGGATCAATGAAAGTTGCCCTGGAAAATAAATAAATAAATGCTTCTCCTAAACTATTCCCCACATCAGGTTCTGAGATTCTTTTTGGCTTTGATAGGTGAAAGAGTTAGTGTCCCATTAAGGTCTAAATTAAATTTTAAAACATCCCAAAAAGAATAATTAAATTGAATATTAGTATAAAATGTAATCATTGGCAATCATTCCAACACAACACATTCTTTAATACAACCTTCTTCATCGCTGGTATCTGCCTATGTGTGTGTTGTGCGTGAAGGCCTGTGTGCATGTGTAAATGACACTCTTTTGGCTCTTTGCAGTGCATAGCCGATGATGGTGGGTTCCTCTCTCCGGTGGTCAGTGAAGAAGAACAATTCCAAGAGGAGCACAATTCTGCAGCATTTACTTGCAGAACCACATCAACAAATGTTGCAGAATAGTTCAGCTCTTGAAATCAAAGGCAGCGTGGTGAGGAGGCGATGCAAAGGATGAGAGATCATTGCAGCAATGGTGGCGGTATAGGCGAGATGCAGGCTGAAAATCATTGCATATGAAAAAAACAATACAAAAAGCAAGACCATTTTCAGTTTCATCACCCTCCATCTAGGGATGTAACGATTACCGGTGTAATGGTAGAACCACAGTAAAAATGTTGACGATAACAGTTTTCATTTAAAATATCATCACGGTGTGGAAACCCTGTGTTTAATCCTTCCCAGCTTCATCCGAGTCTCCTGAAGTTGCCGCGCAGCTTGTGTAGGCCTATCAGTGCTTTCTAAACATATTGAACACACTTTCAAAAATATTTTCATACAGTTACATCCCTACCTCCATCTCCCTTCGATAAAAACTATAAAATTCAAATAAAAACCCCATTGCGTGTTCTCTGTGCTGACACAGTAAACTCTTGTCCATGCATATCTTATATATTTTCAGAATAGTAGTGCTGAGTCCCTTTTCTTTCTCCATACATAATATTCATCATACTCTGTATGGGAAAATATAACCCTATTTTCTTTGCTCATGATATTCAGGTTCACTTCAAACAAAACAAAAAAGCCTGCCAGTATGAGTGAGTTACATTAAGATGATCCAGTACCATGATACAAATCAGATAAACAATATAGAGTCATCTTATGTTCTTGAGTCAAGTTTTACATACATGAACAACTACACTCTTCAGCAGGAACATTAGCAGTGGTACTCAGGATTTATTAAATGTAAGTTTCAAACACTCTAAATGAAAAGCCCTCCTCTCTCCTCTGTGTCAGTCCATCTCTCTTACTCATCAGCCTACCTCCCTCCATCTTCATTAGCGAAAGCAGTAAGCGCCTTCTCTGATTTGCACTTGAGGATTAGTGGCCCTCTCCAACACATCTCTGGAGAAGTGTTAAGAATGTGTTTGCTCAATTAGTGACAGAAGGTGAAAGAGGAAAAGCAGACCTTGTGTGTTAGAGCTAGTTTTTACTAGCCGCTACAGCGACGCTAATATCGTTTTCAGGGAGTCTGTGGCCTAGTCCACACGTACATAGGTATTTTTGAAAACAGGGTTTCCCCCGTCCTTTGTTCTCAAAAAGAATCCCCTGCACACAAGCACTAAAAAGAACTGTCCAAATAAAATTGCAAAACACATTGAAGAGCTATAAAGAGCATGTCAAACCAACAGGAAGCCTAACCCTGAAGCCATGTTGGCCTATCACCCAAAGAAGATGTTGGCCAACTAGAAGCCTGAAAAATGCTATTACTGAAAGGCTACCTGGCTGCAGTGTTGCATTGGCTGCTCTGTAACGCATTAGAAAGCCTCTGTTCCTCAATGTGGGAGAGTGACTTTTAAACATTTATGTGTAAACATGTAAAATGTCCTGTTAGCAAGGTTAGATCAAGCACTTTTTTGGCCAAGTCAGTCATTGCACGAAATATTGCCTCATTTGTAAAGCCTCACAAAAGGAGATAACAGCACACACTAATGTTACAAGCCAAAAACTCAGTGACATAAAACGCATAGAAAAAGCGATGCTAAAATAGACTACCTGTGACTGGGCCTCTGTGTGTGTGTGTGTGTGTGTGTGTGTGTGTGTGTGTGTGTGTGTGTGTGTGTGTGTGTGTCTCTCGATGGTGTTTTAAGCCCCCAACGTCTCCTTCCAGGCAGCGCTGCAACAGTTGACTTCAAGGCATCTAACCCTAACCATTGTCTAATCCTAGCGCCTTCCAGGCAACGCTGCCTGGAAGGAGATGTTGGGGGCTTAAAACACCGATAAACGTAGGTGTGTGTGAATTTGTGTGTCATCATGGCAAAATGTTGTCCAGGAGCAGAAACTACCACAGAGGCGGTTTTGAGTACTTTGCCAGGTGTTTATATTTCTCTGTGGCCACTGTGGACAGATTTAGTCACAGAGATAGCGCCACAACCGTACAAAATGCAGTCACGAAACTTAACAGGTGGGTAGTTATTATCGAAATTAAGGCTTAGTTCGTAAATGTCTGTGGTCCGAGCAAGTGCAGCGAACGTAGAGGGGTAGGAAGTATGAAGGTGCCATTCTTACGCCCCTGGCCCAATTTGTCGCTGCAGCTGCTGTGATGCCATCGCAACATGGTCTCTAGTTAAAGTTACTGTGTTACAGTTTTTATTGATTGCTAAGACACATTTCTTGAAAGCTGCTCTCCTTTTCTCTAAACTGTGAACACAAAACACAATTTTCAAGCTACATTCACAAAACCTCAGACTCTTCTTGCAAAACCAAACTTTCACCTCAAAACTGTTTAATCTGTGCTCAAAACTGAACTATGTTGTCAAATCGTGCCCTGAGTCAATCAAAATTAAAAACACTACTGAACAGTCACTAAACACTACGTAGAAAAATAGAACACAATGCTCAGGACATGAAGCTGGAGAAATAAATGTTTATTGTTCACTGTAGGCTAAATGCATTTTGCAAAACAAAAAAGACCTGTGCATTTAGCACTTGTACAAAAAGACAAAACAGAAATCTTGCGCATTTACACGTAGCACTTGTAAAAACACACAGAAATCTTATGCGTTTGCCACTTGTGTACAGTAAGCCCATGTAAAAATAAAGTACAAAAATATAAAAATAAGTGCATTACTCAGCCACAGCATCAAGTCTCTGTACTGGGTCAGGCCACAGGACTTCATCCACATCACAGGCCACATTTTGTCTGGCCAGGCAACCGGGGAAAAAACCGCTGGCATGCCGTATCCAGGCTTGGCATGCCTCCACACCTATGTCACCACAGGCAAGTCCCATGGCTTGCAGGAGATTTACCCTGGTGTAAGGTTGGCGTTCATATATCTTCCACCGCCATGAGGAGAATTCCTCAATGGGGTTTAGGAAAGGGGAGTACGGTGGAAGGCAAAGATTGATACAACCTTGGTTCATATTGAACCACTCTCTAACCTGGAGGGCTGTGTGAAAACTCACATTGTCCCAAACAACAACATAGATGGGATGCTCATCCTGCTGCCCTAACAGAGCATCTTGCATGTGATTGAGGAAAATGAGGAGCTGGTGAGTGCTGTAGGGCCCCAGGTTGGCATGATGGTGGGTAACCCCATGATTGCTGATGGCAGCACATAATGTGACATTGCCACCACGCTGTCCAGGAATATGGAGGAAATATTTATTAGGGCCCGCGCGCCGACAGCGGCAAAGGCCCTATTGAAACTGAAGGAATTATTGTTTCTCTCTTTCTATTCTTTTCCCGTCAAATGAATTGCCTTTTTGAGGGGCTTAACATATTCAAAAACTCACCAAATATGGCGGTCGCATCAAGTCTGGTGAAAATTTACGTATTTTAAGGGTTTCGGGAATAGGCGCACAAAAATGGCTCGCTAGCGCCCCCTAGAAAGTTAAAAAAATTGAGCCCCTGCAGTGCGTTTAACATAGACTCACGAAACTTGGTACACATATGTAACATGTCAAGACATACAAAAAACTTCATTAGAGCCATACCCTAAACCCAACAGGAAGTCCGCCATTTTGATTTCAAAGTTCAAAATTTGTGCGATTTTGGCCATTCCACATGTCGTACTTTAACGAACTCCTCCTAGAGATTACATCCGATCAACTTCAAACTCGGTCTGTGCCATCGTAAGATGTTAAAGATGAAAAGTTGTTAAAAGAAAAACTTTTCGTCATAGGGCGTGCCATTTTGTGCGTTTTGCCGCCGAAACAGGAAGTGGGTGTAACTCGAGTGTACGTTGTCCGATTACCTCGAAACCTTTCAGGATTCATAAGAGTCCAACCCTGAGGACAAATAAAGGGTCCCGCAAGATTTACGTAAAGTAACGCCCCGAAATGCCTGCTATACTTTAACGAACTCCTCCTAGAGATTTCATCCGATGGACTTCAAACTTGGTCTGTACCATCCCAACACCTTAACGATGAAAAGTTATTAAAAGAAAAACTTTTCGTCAGACGGTGTGGGCGTGGCGTGGCGGCCATTTTGAGTGTTTAGCGATGACCAAAGAAGTTGTTGTAACTTGAGTGTACGTTGTCGTATCTGCCCGAAATTTGTCACGATGGACAAGGGTCCAGGCCTGAGGACACCTACAGGCCAAAATTGACTTTTGGTCATAGCGCCCCCCCCTGGCCACAGGAAATCTGCCTTATATGACAAACATCATCCGATTTACATGAAACTTAGAATGTGTGGTCTACATGTGATACTGAGCCGCCCCCTATAATATGACCACGCCCACTTACTCAGGCCACGCCCCCTTTCATAACATTTGAACCGTTTAAGGTAGAGACTCGTGTGAGGTGTCATTGAACTCAGCAGAGACTTCCTTTTTAATTGGTTATGGTTTGACCCGCCCCCTATGCTTAAGCCCCGCCCCCTTTCATAAAATTTGAACTTTTTAAGATAGACCCTTGTGTGAGGTATCAATGAACTCAGCAGAGACTTCCTTTTTAATTGGTGATGGTTTGACCCACCCCCTATGCTTTAGCCACGCCCCTTTTCACAGCTAATGAACCGTATGACGTAGAGTCTTGTGTGAGGTATCGTTGAACTCGGCGGGGAGTTCCCTTTTAATTGGTGACGATTTGCGGCGTCCGAGTGCCGCGCGAATGCACGGTCGCAAGGAGCGGTGTCCGCCGGTAACCCCGACGCGCGCAGAGGCGCGAGGGCCCGTCCATCGCTGCTCGCAGCTTTAATTGGCTTTTGAATTTCTGATAACCATTTCAGTCAAATAGTTATAAAAATAAATAAATTATATAAAGTTATATAAATATTGAGTCTTTTCCTTATTTCACCAGTAAACGACAAAAACAACCACTGCATTGGAAAAGGATATTTTACAATAAAATAAATGCAGCACGAAACTGGCGAGGCGTATTTCAAGTGAACGCAACATGTGTTGTTTTTCAGACAACGGCAGCTACAGACCGTCGTACATCTCGTGTTGGAATCCTACATAGTGAAATAGAGACAAACCTTTACACCGTTTAGCTGTCAGCATTGTAACCCTTTTATATAGGTCAATGATTGTAACCGTGTTTACTCCAACTGCTTGCTAACGGTATGCTAACGTTACCTGCTGCCAAGTGTAGTGTTAACTAGCGCCCCATGCAGCGATGTTTCGGTTGACTCTAACGTCCGTTTAGGAGCATCAGAGAGAAGCGCAGGCATTTAAGTGGCACCAAAATCTGCGTTGCTATTCGGTCCGGTATATAATGGTCGTTAGGGCACCTGTCAGTGCCGTAGCACCGGGTCTTGGTAACAGCTGAATATTCTATCTAATGATGAAAAAGTAGAGACGATTGTAGACGAAAATGAAGAGAGATTTTATCTTAGTTTTTATTTTATGCAAAACATTTTAGTCTCGTCTTTTTTCGTCAACAATAATGCATGTTAATTTAGTCTTAGTCAGCGTTTTTGGACATTGGCGCAGTCTCGTCATCGTCTCGTCTCAGTCATGGAAAAAAAGGTCGTTGACGAACATATTTAGTCTCGTCTGACGAAATTAACACTAGGGGGAGCTGACTGCTGAGGAGCACACTGTTGAGCGTCTGTCTGCAGCTTCACCACCTTGGCCAGGCTTGGCCTCTTATTTCACATGATAGAAAATGATGATGTAGGCTAAACACAAACGACATTTCATGCAACAACAGTGAAGTTTTCATGTAGTTACTATAATTGGACCAGTGTTAGTGAGGACTAGATTAGGACTGTATTTAAAGCTGATTCTGGTTTCCAACTTCACCCCAGGTGTGTCTGTTTAAAACATGACTCAGACAACTTCTCTCTTTTGAAGTTATATTTAATTAAGCAACAGTAGAAACATGGGTGTGGGTAGCTCTGCTTACATGTGTTTGTGTGTGGTCAGATCTCGAGGACACACACGCACACAATCTCAACCTGATAGTCATCGTCCGAACTGCGACCTCTCCTTTTTCTTTCTCACTTCTTTCTCCGGGTGGTGCGCGCGGTGTGAGGTGCGTGTCCGTGCTATTCTCCAACACGTAGCCTACTCGCAACAATCACTCCTGATTGACGGCCTTTTGTACAGCCCGTGTAGGCTACTTTTTCAGACTTCCAGCTAACAGCGGTGTCTGTGAGCATCACTGGCCGGCCAGCAGGGAGGCGATCCCGGCCGCCACCAGCTGGCTGTCCCGTCAGACTGAAGCTTCTGACAATATCGGAGAAAATGTGCAGTTGGCCATCAACGTTTGTAAAACTGCCCATATTCAAACTCCACACAGTTAATTTATCGCATAAAAAAGTCTCAATAGTGAATTTAGTGGTAGAATAGCAGATGAAAATTGTAAAAAGTTTCCAGTTGTTTGTTGCTGCTACTACGGCAAACTCCCGATCTAGATTATAGAATCGATTGCTTTTTTATAATTTCCATCTGCTATTTAGTTAGTTAGCTGGAAGTCTGAAAAAGTAGCCTACACGGGCTGTACAAAAGGCCGTCAATCAGGAGTGATTGTTGTGAGTACATGTTGGAGAATAGCGCGGACACACACCTCACACCGCGCGCACCACCCGGAGAAAGAAGTGAGAGAAAGAAAAAGGAGAGGTCGCAGTTCGGACGATGACTGACTACCCGGTTGAGATTGTGTGTGTGCGTCCTCGAGATCTGACCACACACAAACACACGTAGCAGAGCTACCCACACCCATGTTTCTACTGTTGCTTAATTAAATATAACATCAAAAGAGAGAAGTTGTCTGAGTCCGTGTTTTAAACAGACAGACCTGGGGTGAAGTTGAGAACCAGAATCAGCTTTAAATATAGTCCTAATCTAGTCCTTACTAACACGGGCCCAATCATAGTAACTACATGAAAACTTCACTGTTGTTGCAGTTTGTGTTTAGCCTACATCATCATTTTCTATCATGTGAAATAAGAGGCCAAGCCTGGCCAAGGTGGTGAAGCTGCAGACAGACGCTCAACAGTGTGCTCCTCAGCAGTCAGCTCCCCCTGCTGCTCATATGGTGCCTCTGCACCCCTTTCGTTTCAGACCCTCCCACCAGCCTTTGGGCCATGCCTCCTCATTTACATTGACATGTGTCAAGTCCAAACGAAAAGCCAATGTTAAATGGAAATTCAAAAGCCAAATATTAAATTCAAAAGCTAAAGCCAAATGGAAAATTAAAAAAAAATAATATTTTTAATTTGATCTCGCTTTGTTTTCTCTTTGGACTTTCAATTTCTCTTTGGACTTTCAATTTGAATTATGAATAAATATTTCCTCCTTACAGGAACACCAACAATGGCCAATCACATTACGGCCTCTCCTTCTCCTCTTGGTGAGATTAAACCCAGCTTCATCCATGTAGATGTATTCATGGGGTCTTTCCATTGCATCCAGTTGAAAAATCCTCTGTAGAAATAGATATAGTTTTGTAAGTGATACGGAAAAAGTGATTTAGGCCACTACAGTAAATCACTACTTAGAGTAATCAACATTGAATGTGTCTGGATATATGCCAGCCTGTACATACTGGAATCTTTGCTCTTTGACTCTGTCTGAGTTGCGATCAAAGGGCACTCTGTATAGCTGTTTCATGCGCAGTCTGTTGCGCTTGAGGACACGATCAACAGTAGAGAGGCTGACACTGTTGATACCCTCAAAATATACATGGTCCTTAATGATCTTCTGCTGAATTTCACTCAGTTTAATGGCATTGTTCTCACGGACCATATCAACAATTAGGGTCTCTTGGTGTGGGGAGAACATACCTGTCCTCCCACCCCCATGTGGCAGTTTTTCAATTCTACAAAAAGAGAACATGGAGTTACAAAAAATATACATGGAATACTAGGCCTACAAACAGTTAGACCAACCCTCCATTACAATACTACAGTACATTGGTACAGTGATGTACTGAAACATATATTTACTTACAGTATACTGTGGTACAGTATATAGTATGTCATACAGTAATTGTCAACATTTACATACTGTACTATAATGTCAAAAAAAGGTAATTACCTGTTCTCTTCTCTAAATCTTCGGATTATGGTGGACACAGTGAATCTACTGATGTTTGGTTGTACCCTTTGTCCAGCCTCCCTCATGCTCATACCATGGACAAGAACACGGTCAATCACAGTAGCTCTGATTTCATCAGATATTACTGTTCTTTGTCTTCGCTGACCACCTCGACCTCCTCTCACACAAACTCTTCCTCTCAGATTTCTATCCATGTTAGGGCCTCACAAACCAGTGCTCTCTGAACTGGCTTATATGGTCCCTCACATCATTAGCCACAAGTGTGATCAATTTTGAGTTGTGTTGATTGGGGGACTGTGCTTTAATTGTGTTTGACTTTTGTCACCTGTGCTCACCATTATGCAGCACGGGTGCATCACAATGAAAATGTGTTGGCAAGTTGTGTCTAAACAGGTGAAAAGTGCTTATGGTTTTGCCAAAAGAGTGATTGATTCAATCAGTGGGTTCAGGCAACTGAGCATTTGGTTCAGACAATAGGGTTTAGTGTTTTAGCAATTGAGAAAAACTGTAATAACAATAAACTTTTATTTTCATTTTTTTACTTATATTGGATTATATCGTTATCATCAACATCATAATCGTTAATCCGTATCATCATCTTTAAAACTCATGTCAAAGGTTTGCCAAGCTACTTTGAGCCAATGCACTCCAGCCAGTCTTCATCATTTTTGTGTAGTATATGCTTGTACAGTGTATTGACATTACATTTCCTGTGTGATATTAGAATTAGAATTTTCTCTATTTTATGTATGCATGGCATATTTATATTTTGTATGAATACCTCCTCTATACATAAATCAAATGAGACACATCCAGTTGTATGCTTGTCCACATTGTATGTTAGTCAAGTGCATAGTTTACCCTACATTTGAAGTGATCTTGAACAAATAATCAATTTGACCTAATGTCTCTTGCACTTTGCCTTCTACACCACATGCACATGTTTGCACAACCTCACCAGTGTTTACGATCTGCTATTTCAGCCATCTATTGTACACGCTTTCAACCCAGTAGTTGTTACCATCTTGTAATAACTCCCTCCTACTTGCTTCCTGATTTTAATCTCTTATCATGACATTTACAGATGATAGAGTCTGGTGGCTTTGCAAAGCACCGATGTTTACAAGCAACATAGCGAATGCTAACCTGGGCACAGCAAGCTTGGAGAGTGAGTCTCTCTCCACTTAGCACATTCACTATTTCTGGTTAATTTGTTCTTTTATGTGCCCTCTTTGCCACAATTATTTGAACACCATCTATTGCATTGATTTTTCTTCTTCAGTTTAATTAGAGTGGTATTTTCTAGCATGCAGGTTTATTGCTTTGTATCTTGATAATGATAATGAATGATACAATGACTGGAGATTCCTAATTGGTGATCACAGGTAATAGAGGTAATAAGCTATTTCAATGTGGGCAGTTTTTGTTAGTAGAAAAAAAAACAATACTATTAACAAGGATAATCAGAGCTAAGTCTCTCATCCATTGACAACATAGAGACTGGGGGGTGTTTGAGACCTTATAAACAATTTGAATCACTTACACTTAGAGCTTTCCAGCAACATTAAAATAGCCGCTTAATGCAATGTCTACTTCAGCTATAATAGTACAACATTTTTGTTAAATACTTGCCCTTTCTCCCTCTCCAGACTCTAATCCTTCTCCAGGGCCCATTTTCATTCCAGACCCGTCCATTCCTGATCCATCCACCAGTCACCCTTCTGGAGTTTCTCACTATTGCCAATCACCTGACTCTGCTCCTCTCTGAACACCTCTTCCTTATTCTGTCATTAAGCCACACCTACCCCTTGTTTTGCCATTAAAAATGTAACTTGTGGAGTTTTCTTGATATATTTATATAATACAATATAATGTTTACATTCATTGTTACTCACCCAAACACATTGTTTGCATCCTTGAGGTCTTAACGAACATATTGAATGCATTCCTTCCTCATAAACACTATTTTAAATCCTGCATTGTTTACATCCATGTTTACTTGCTAGCAGTCTTCTACTTTCCTGCCTTTGCTTGTGCAATTCTGTGTGTCTTGGTGCATTACCCCCACTTGTAGACCAGTGGAGTAGTGTGGCAGGAATGTATATTGCATTACCTGTGTACACATACATGATAAACCAGGGGCCTCATTTATAAAATCTGTTAAGCATGTGAAACAGGGTGAAATTTGCCGCCGCAACATTCCTCGCAAAAGTTGGGATTTCCATGCGTAAAAATGTGCCCAGTTTTCCGCAACCTTTTGACCATGCATGTGATCGTGCGTAATGCTCCCAAGGTTTTGTAGACTGCGTTTTAGTGTACTCTGATGGTAACACAAAATATCACATGGATAAAGTACTCTGGATGCATAGCGCACAGCCTGCATGTGAGCACACTCTACACTATCAAAGCTGGTCTACGGAAAGCCGTTCCATTCCCTATTCAGCCCCATTGTACCGAATTTGTTTGCAGTTTCACCAGAGTTCCACTGGGGGTGAGTGCAAAATGAATGGGACTCTATGGAGCTAGACGGCTAAATGTGGCTCTTTCGCCCGATTGTCGTTGAGAAACCTCCGATTTGATTGTAGTTTTTGCAAGTTCAACATGGGTTATAGGTCGAAAGTTGAATGAACGAGTACGTATGTCCTTTGATTTCTTACAGGGTGAGTAGTTGTTGTCCATAACACGCTAGCATTCTGCTAATGAATGCTGATTGGTCAGTGAAGGTCTGATTACGATCGGAGAGCCAGCTTGACGGCATCCGAAGCAGAGCCAGAATGTCAGAGTGAATATTTCGGTGTGGTCTTTAAAACATTAGCAAACCTCTTTCTAGCATTTGTAATGACAGGGAGAGACTAACCTGTTAGCTGTGTTGTCGATGCCTCGAGAGAAAAAAGGAAGCGACTCAGAGCTTGCCGTAAAGCAGTATCTCTGGCCGTATATGTGTATGACGTCATTGACATTTTAAAAGGCTTTTTAGAACAAAAAAGCAACTTTAAAAAACACCCAGCAGTGTGTATTTTCTTTGCCTCCCCTTTCGAATGCAACATTCAAATTACTAGACAAAAAATTATATCCTGAGAAAAGTGGATTTTGAGGGGTATAGCTCCATAGAGTCCCATTCATTCTGCACTGGCCTGTGAGCACCCCCTATATGGAACTCTGGTGGAACTGCAACCAGTTCAGAAGCCGGAAGCAACGAGGGGGTGGAACTTCTTCCTATATTAGAAATTCTTTGACTCTATTTAGTTTTCGTAACAATCAATTAGGTCTATCCATGAATTATAAAAATTGATATTTATATCCAACAAATAAATCTATTTAACCCTTGTATGTGGTTCGGGTCTGTGGGACCTGTTTTCAATGTTTGCTAAAAGAAAAATGATGCTATTTATTATTTCTTCTAACTCAATCTCATTGGTCTTGGCTCATTTTCTGTGAAGAACATAAAAAATAACTTATTTTCAATGACTGCACACGGTACAACCCCTTACACATAACTATTACATGAGGTGTTCGGGTCTACTGGACCCGAGCGTAATAATTGTAGGTGCCATGAAACTTAACTGTGTCCTCCTCCTAACTGGGCCTGCTGTGTGTGTGTGTGTGTGTGTGTGTGTCTGTGTGTCTGTGCGTCTATATGTGGGCGTGTCTGATTGTAGGTGTCTGTGTGTGGGATTGCACCTGCTATTCCCACACAAAGTTACAAAATTGTTACATTTCAAGCACTTTCGCCTGTTCAGATTAAGTTCTAAGAAATAAGCACCAATAATGATAAAAAATCTTGTTTCTATTTTTTACCATAAATGATGTATATATCATTGGTAATTGAGCTAAATCTGTTAAGTATTTTTATATGAATTGTTATGGCTGTTTTGATTTAAAAGCCTTATAATGTGGTGGGTCCACCAGACCTGGGAACATTGGCTGTGTAACAAAAATATGAACACCACAGAAGGGTTAAGGCCTCCAAACAAGGTGTTATGAATCAGAATTTTGTTTTTGCGTATGAAAATTCTGACTTTTTGGCACACTAAATCTTTCAGAATAGAATCTACGCACGGTTTTATAAATGAGGCCCCAGATCTTTTACGTAAAACTAGCAATACCACAGTGTAGAAATACTCTGTTATAAGTAAATGTCCTGAATTCAAAATTTTACTTCAGTATAAGTACATAGCTATTAGAATTAGTCAACTCAATTCACATCGTCCGTACATACAAAGAACCTTCCAGAACAAAAGGCTTTGAAACTCAACTTACCATTCAAAAGGCCCTTTCATTTATCCATTTCTGCTCAAGGAGCTTTGTTTCTGCTAGCCATCCACTCACATGGATGTATTATATCCGTAAGTGAGTATGTGACTGAAAAACGAAATGAGGGACTGCCCATCACTCGATCTGTCATCCAAGTTAAGAGCTCTGGAAATCGCCAGACAGTTAAACCTACCTGCCACCGAGTTTAAAGCCAGCCGCGAATGATGCGCCGTAATGGACTGTGTTTGCGGCGGAGGACAAGTCTTGTCGCTTGTCCTCAGACTGCAGAGAGAAGCTGCTGTCTTTTCAGCGCTTTGTGATTAACTTAAGAAAAAAAGCACTCATACCCCTGGGATCAGATTTCTTTATTAAAACGAGATTTGGTCTTCAAAAATTCAAATTTTTTTTTTTCAAAAAAAGAGTTTTGAAAAATAAGTACTATATTTCTGTCTGAAATGTAATGGAGTATAAAGCAGCATGAAATAGAAATATTCAAGTAAAGTACAATTATCCCAAAATTAATGCCTACTCAAGTACAGTACTACATTCCACCACTGCAAACAAAACAGGGACCGGCACACAAAATGACTGCTCCATAGTGCTACTAGTGGTCAAAAACTCTCCAGGATACCTTTAAAGGAGAACTCCGGGCAATTTTTACGTTAATCTTGATCGCTATATGTATATGAGTACTGTCGATAGCAAAAAAAACGAGCCAAATCGGTGCTAGCAACACGGAGCTGCTGCAGCTAATGCCGAGAGCTCCCACTCAGCTAAAACGGCAGTTATGGGGGCATAAGATAAAGAGTGTCTTTGTGCCTCTTAACAGACACAAAACGCAATTAAAATGTCTGTGCAACATGAACAGGGCCCTTACATGACAACAAGATGCGTTTAGCAACTTAGCCATTGTTTAAATTCACCTACCCTCTTAGCTGCTAGCTGCCGTCTGGGATGAGTGAGTGTGTTCAGCCAGGCTCCGGTAATAATCATCACGCAGCAGTTCCATGTGTATTTGTAGCATATATATCCATTTTGTGTGCTGTCGTTGGTGAATATGAGTCTCTGCAGTAGCGAATTGCGTGGTAGTTTCCTTAGCCAGGCTAGCAGCCCCGACCGGGCAACCTTCTACTTTCTCCCCGCCTCCTTTGCCTGCCGCTGCCGACAACAATCCACAGGCGCCCGCTGGTCTGGTGGATGTCCTCCAGAGGACAGTTCATGCCTGTTTCTTGTAATACTATTACGAATAGCGTTATTGAAGATTAGCTCTAGCTCCATAGTTACGTTACTCCAAGCTTCTTCCCTTGTGAACACCTCCGTTCTTCACTCTTCACACACTACGCTCCGTTGTTTACCTTTTCCTGCTACAACTGAATTCCCACGGGGCTTCAGCGCAAGGCTACAGCCTTCTGTAATGCTAGTTACTTTACAAGAAACAGGCATCATTTGGTCTGTTTCCATGTAGTTACATAGTCTCTGATATGATCATAACCACTACAGTGTTCAATTACCTATTTTTGAGGGGGGAATAAACTTCAATATTTCGCCGTGAAAGCATGAACTGTCCTCTGGAGGACATCCACCAGACCAGCGGGCCCGTCCGATTGTTGTCGGCAGCGGGCAGCGAGGCGGGAGGAAGTAGAAGGATGCCCGGTCGGGGCTGCTAGCCTGGCTAAGGAAACTACCACGCAATTCGCCACTGCAGAGACTCATATTCACCAACGACAGAACACAAAATGGATATATATGCTACAAATACACATGGAACTGCTGCGTGATGATTATTACCGGAGCCTGGCTGAACACACTCACTTATCCCAGATGGCAGCTAGCAGCTAAGAGGGTAGGTGAATTTAAACAATGGCTAAGTTGCTAAACGCATCTTGTTGTCATGTAAGGGCACTGTTCATGTTGCACAGACATTTTAATTGCATTTTGTGTCTGTTAAGAGGCACAAAGACACTCTTTATCTTATGCCCCCATAACTGCCTTTTAGCGGTGGGGAGCTCGGCATTAGCTGCAGCAGCTCCGTGTTGCTAGCACTGATTCGGCTCGTTTTTTTTGCTATCGACAGTACTCATATACATATAGCAATCAAGATTAACGTAAAAATTGCCCGGAGTTCTCCTTTAACTTATCTGTTACTGTTAAAAAGTGGAACGATAGGTATTCACTAAAAATCTAAAACAATTGCAACATTGTCTGTACTGTTTGCCGTCACCAAATCCAGTTTCAGTTATGTAAATTTTAAGACAAACAGCCCATCAACAAGCATGTGTCCTCTTAAATCATTGTGACAATAAAGTACTTACATATTAAAGTGGCCATATTATGAAAACATTTGGTGTTATTTTGTGTCTCCGGTGCTTCCACATGCATACAAACTTGGTTTCTGAATGTCTTCTGCCTTCAGTCTCCGGGTGAGCTGTTCAAAATCTGCAGGGATTTCTACGTCAGTAGCCGAGACGAGGTGGCTAACCGTAGCATGCTAGCGCTAGCATGCTAGCTCGTCCTTAATGGCAAAACACTGCTACAACACACACTAGTTATCTAGTTACTAGTTACACACCATAATCTACAAAAGAACTACTTACATGTCCCTGTTCTGCAGGTATTCCACGCAAAGTTGGAAGTGCGCCCTTGTTTAGAAGAAGTCCCCCGGCTAATCCTGCCTTGTACTAACTGAAGTTGTAGAAACAAACAGCTAGCTGATGTGATCCTTACCTAGCTACTGCGCATGTGCGCCTCCCAACAAAGATGGGATAGAAGTGTGATGCCTCACTCTGTAGCTAAAACAGAGACCTGAACATACAGGGTTAAAAGAGGATCTGCAGAAATGTGAAGTACAACCAAAAATATGTTGTTTTTTGAAAATTAAACCATGTAAACCTATTCTGGTACAACCTCAAAATACAATTATGAACCTGAAATGAGCATAATATGGGCACTTTAATACTAGACAATTTGGTGTAGCGAAATCAAACAATTTGTTTTTGTTGTTGTGTGATATGAATGGCCTTGTATTTCTACACTCCAGGAAGATTAATAACAGCAACAAGAGAGACATCTGGCATCAATAGAAGTTTTTTTTTCTTCTTTTTGTACGATTGGTTGTTTTTTAAGAAAACGTTTCAATGTTGACGTCCAGCTTATTGAAATGCATTGGTACACTGGATTTTGACATTTGTAAGGTAGATGAAGGTGAGAGGGAAACAAATACAGAAAAACGAATTAACAACCAGACAACGCTATGAAAATGAAAAGACAAAATAAGCTTAAGAGTAAGAGCCAAAGACAGTGCTGGATGGGCTCATTCAGAGGCAGCCGTCGCTTATATATCAGTGGCATTATCAGAGACAAAGATCTTTTTTATGGACTTTACAGAGGTCAGCCTCACTGATCCCTTTATGGCAATGTTTATAGCAGCATAGCGAGAGTCTTGCCAAATGAACTAACCGAGTAGTAAACTTCACAGTAGACATCAAATAACTCAGCGAGAGAGCAGAGCTCCTCTCTAAATCTTACTATGGAGACAAAACGATGGCTGAAAGAGGCTTTGGGATGGACAGTAAAGCAGTGTTTTTATAGTCTGAGCTTGACTGCTGAGATAATGTCCTGACTGGCTCCAGGACAGAGCTGACCTGTATTAGGATATCTCTAATGCATAATCACAACAGTAAATCTATGATAGTGCTTATCGTTGGCTATAGTGGCCACCGACTCCATCAACTACCAGTGGAATGTGACAGTTGTTGCCCTGCAAGCCATGGAGTTTAAGGATGGTGATGTCAGTTGGTCTGTTTAACGCTTTGGTCCAGAGCAAGAAATCTCAAAGGAATAGTCTGACATTTAGGGAAATTCCCTTTCTTGCCGAGAGTTAGATGAGAAGATCAATAACACTCTCATTGCTGTATGCTATAAGCTACAGCCAGGTGACCTTTAGTTCTTATTTCTTGTGTGTGTCAATCCTTTCCCATTACCACCCATTTACGTCCACTTCACCTGTACTCCTCAATTGTGTTGCTTCTTGGTCTCTTGCTCTACCAGAGACATCTGTAGTACGCTTTTGTTACTGTATGTGAATGTCACCATGTACAAATATACAAAAACTAAACAACAGAAATGCAGTTCGTGAATCTGTTTTGTGATATCACCAGGAGAGGTTTCTTTGTGTGTGCTACATTTACAAGAAAGTAGCTTCTTTGTGGTACAACCCTTCATGGACTGCCTCTAAAATAGTCTGCCTTACTTATTCATATTGATTTAATTATGAAACTCGCAAGGCTATGCCTCTTGAAGATGAGAGAATGCATGTCAATGTGTATGTAGGCCTAATTCATTTATTATTATAAGGTGTTATAAAGATTAGAATGACTTAGCCCCAAACTTATCCCTCACTCGCTGCCTCCCTTCCGCATGATTGATGCTGATTGTGATTTTAACACGCTGTTAAATCGACAACAAACCGTCTTTAGCAGAGGTCGCATTAGCATAAAGGCCTTCTTGTGGAAAATAAACAACGGCATCGTCTTCTCAAAAACAGCACAAAGTAGGGGGATAATGACATGGCAACCCTTTAGTAACATCAACAACACCATAATGGAGCTTGAGTGAAATTAAAATGGATCAGTCAATTAAATGCCTTTGGTCTCTCTCTCTCTCAGACATGCAAACAGGCTTAAATTCAATCAAGTGTATGGATAAGAGAAACATATTTACTAGAGATGCACCGATTACAACTTTCTAGGCCGATTCCGATTTCCAATTTTCTTTGAGTTAGGCCAGCCGATACAGATTTTAGCCGATTCCGATTTCATTTTATCTAACCACTTTACAGCACACACAAATATAATTTTTTTTTTTCTATCTTTTCTTTAATAGAACATTTTGCAAAGAACATAGAAAATGTTTTGAACATCACTATAAAATAGAACTATATAAATTAATCCTGGTGTGGGAAATTCACAAACCATTCCTTCTTTTCACATCCAATATCCAACTAAAAAAAATGTTATTTGGGTTTTTGATGTCATCCCTCCATGCCCTACTTTTTCCTTGCAGGTGTTGCATATTGCAAACTTGTTATCTTCTGCACACGCGCGGAAGAATTTCCAAACAGCTGACATGTTGCAGTTTAATTCACGAGGTACATGTGCGAGAATAGCGCCGACATGCGCTTCACACCGCGAGCGGGCACGCGCCACACACGGCGGAAAAGTTGAGAGAAAGGAAAAAAAAGAGACTGTGCTGTCACGTCCGTGTGTGTGTGCGTCCTTGAGAACTGTAACTCGTAGAACTTATGTTGTCAGTTAATTGTAGCGTTGACCGGCATGAAATCGGCATATGTCAGACTGAGCACGTGAAAACCGGCCAATTCCGGTCACCGGCCGGTCTACCGGTGAATCTCTAATATTTACTGGTACAAAAATTATAAAAAAAACACACACACACAACACACACAAAAAAAAAAAAAAAAAAAAAAAAAAAAAAAAAAAAAAAAAAAAAAAAAAAAAAAAAAAACAAAAAAAAAAAAAAAAAAAAAAAAAAAAAAAAAAAAAAAAAAAAAAAAAAAAAAAAAAAAAAAAAAAAAAAAAAAAAAAAAAAAAAAAAAACACAAAAAACAAAAAAAACACACACACAAAAAAAAAAAAATTCTACTCAAGTGTATTAGAAGCAATGTGGGCAACTTTGACATTGTGGCCTGGGAATGGTAAAATTGAAAAGGGGTTAGGATATTGGGATCAAGACAGAGTTTATTTATGGGAAGCATTAAAAGCTCAGTTTATTTCATAGCAATCTGCCCATTACAGTTTGGTATATCTAGTATAGTATACAATTTTGGACCAACCTTTTTGTCAAAAAGTTATTTTTCTTAACCGTAAACCATTGGAATTTAGGCCAATGAATGAGCCAGAGGCACGTTTGTCCGGCTGGCAAGTAATGGGATACAGCATGTGTGGCCAATGGAAGATCCGAAGGAAGGCATGTACTCAGATTGTACATGATAAACAAGACTATTTATTATTGTATATAACCATACTTGGCCACAAAAAAGGGTTTGCAGTATACTGAGCATGCAGATGGACTGCAACGCGGTGGACTATTCTGCAGAAGTGGTTTCTTTTACAGTTTGGTTCATTATAGAAACCTATTTTAACCAACATGAAATAAAACTGACCACAGCTGCCATGAAGAACAATAAAGACTCTTCACAGCCATCAATAAGCATTGGGCGGAACATTTTGTCAAATTACCTTCAAGAACAATGAAATTTATAAGCCACTGTGCATACAATTGCAGTGGCAATTAGACTTACAGTATTACTTAGAACATGTAAAATATAATAATAATAAAATAAAAAAGTAATTTTATTTCATAATTGCTATTATTGCTATTTTAATTTTGACTTGTTTGATACTGTACTGCACTTGCTTTACTTTATGGTTGGCAGGCTACTGTACACAATAAGCCTTTCTGGTCCAGTTGCAGTTGTGGCTTGGTTAAAGGGTAAACACTGTTTTTTTCAACCTATTTTCCTATGTGTTTGTGTCTAAGTGACTGATGGGAACAACAATCTTTGACATTGGACCAGTATTAAGTGAGATCGCTGCAGTCGGCAGCGGTGAAACAAGCTGCAATGTAAGTCAATAGGGCAAGCCCACCAGACTATGGGGGCAAGACACTGAACCCCGAGTTGCCCCCGATGCTGTGCTTATCACGGTCTCCCCTAGCTGTAGATAGGTGGGCCAATGCATTTTTTGTCTCAGTGCAAGTAATTAGGTTGTTTTTTTGTCTTTTGTTGGCTCACTTTTACTCACAACATGCTAACCGGCAACATAGGATTCCATTCACTACGCTAAGCTAACTAGCGGCGGCGCTGCTGGTGTTGCACCGGACTAAAACAATGCATGCACAAAAAATGCGTTGGCCCACCTACCTACAGCTAGGGGAGACCGTGATAAGCCCTATTTCAACAAACGGTGGCGTATCCCTTTAAGAATAGAAAAGAGCTATATAAAAACAGTCCATTTACTAGATTTTCTTTAGCTTAATTTACCTTAACTGAACAGCTTTGGAGTCATTGGAATGGTTATATGACTTTTTTTGAGTTGAATGGTGGTGGCGTCAGGAAGTATCGCGTGATATCAGGTCTTGCTATGTAACGAATTGCTTCAGGGCACTGCACACATACCCCCATTCAGGAACCGGTAGTAGTTTTTCACACCATCATCATGGCTGAGCCAGCAAAGAAGAAGCAGAAAGCTAGGAAAGCATTGTCAGAGGAACAGAAAAAAGGGGAAACGACAGACTGACCGAGCGAGGACTCGGACACTAGTAAACATAGGAGCTGCGTATTCCGTAGCTGTAGGAGGATCTCTATAGAGAAACCTGCGAGCAAAAAGTGAGAAACCAGCGAAGAAATGGCCAAAACTGCATAGCGCCCCTTTAAAACAGCAATAATTTTAGCATGTATTGAGCCAACATATTTTCACATGTAAATCGATAAACTATGGGTTTATTTCAACCCAAACTAGGTTTGTGATGGTTGGAAAAGTGAACAGACGACCCAAAACGGATATTCTGAGTTTCTGTCAACTTTGAATGAAGTGTATATTACGATGTTAAAATTACTGTTTATTTACATGGAGTCTGGTGGGTTTAGCGAACTCAATTTCGCAGAGGTTTTTATGTTTAAAAAAAGGATCTTACTCTTTACCAGAAAGGTTGACATCCTTAGAAATCCTTTCCATAATGTTGTCAGACACTTAGAATATTAATCTGAGCCTGTCAGTGGCAAAATGAGCACTTTTGTGAAGGTAAATACAATTGCCCTACATTGTAGCGTGTTTCGCCGCTGACGACTGCAGCGATCTCGCTTAATACTGGACCAATTTCAAAGATTGTCGTTCCCATCAGTCACTTAGACACAAAAACATAGGAAAATAGGGTTAAAACAGTAGTTACCCTTTAACTTGCTTAGCAAAGGACAGAAATCACTCCAAGTGTATCCGGAATGATGGAGTGTGCCTTCATGGGACTAGCGGGAAGCATTTGCCAGTAATAAGGGGAGAATGAGCACAATTAGAGAACAGACTTCTGTTAATGATCTGAGGACAACACACACTCCCCGCACGCTGACTAAAAAACCCAAAACGTACACATTTCCAAACTCACTCATATTACCAAAGTGGTTTGACGACATCGCGGTTCTCTGATATCAAAAGCAGCTTCATCAAGTGACAGCTAAAGAGTGGAACAAATTTAATCTTCTTCCCTTTGAACACTACAGTGATGCGCCAATCAACGGACCAAAGCATGAACAGAGATACAATGAGGCAGAGCCGGGAAATGTTCCAACATTTGCACAACATTCATTTCCCTGCACTCAACATAAAGAACGTATGTACTCTCCATCAAAGATGAAATATATGTAGGCGGTGCTAAGTTTTGAGGAGACACTGTTAATGGGTTTAACAATGTTCATGTTATGCTTCCAGCTTCTGTCTTAATTGCCTCCCCACAGGGCACACATCAAGGATTTATTCTGGTTCCCCACCTGCCTCCCATCTAATAAGGGAAGGGTCCAGGCAGAGTAAAGGGGGGTCCTTGCCTGTCAATTGTAGCAGTTACATACAAACGTTTGGCTCAATCTATACATTCACACTCTTTGTAGTCTTCTCAGTCTGGTAAAGACATTGTAATACACTCCTATATGGACTAAAGCTGCTGAAGTGACAGCATTCAAATTCTTAATTGTATATTTATCACAAAGGCTGGCAATTAAATATTCTACAGATTATGTTTTGTATGTTATGTTGAGTGAGAGGAAGTTTTCTACTCCGACCTGTGGAGGGAAGGATAAGCTTAGCTGTTCAAAATGAGTTGTTAAGGGTAGTGATAGCAAGGTGCGTGCACAAGTGTGAGTGCACATCATGTAATTACTAATAATGATCCAGCAACTATTTAGTACGTTTTGCTAAAGTATTACTCGAAATACTGAAAAAAAAAAACAACGGGCTGGGATTGCCTCGAAACGCCTCTCACAGTCCGTTCCCCAATACTTGAAAATTCATTCTCTAGTCAGGATGACATTACTCCACTATATCTTTACATAGCAAATAGTTGTTTACCTATATTAATATTCTGAATGTTGAGTACAAAAATCAAACCACAAAAACAAACGTGCTTCTTTCTGCTGCTCTAAGAGCCAAATATTAGGACTTGAACTTGCCTTCAGGTTCAGCAGATAGGCACAGAATGTAAAACATTTTGGCCATGGTAGTAACCCTCCCCTGTTCCGAATCCCCAACAGCAGCTTAATTTTTACCTGAACGATTAGATGCACGGTAAGACGTCTGAGACTGTGTGTGATTATGTACTACATGTGTTTTACAGTTTGGCTAAAATAAGAAAGACATCCCTTGACTTTACGTGCAGAGCCTCATGGGAGAGCGCACAACAACCAGTCAATGTGTTGGTGGAAAAACAAATCTCAGCTGATCGTGAATATGCGCTTTTTACTGTAACATCAATACTACATTTTCCAACAGTATTTTTCATTGCTTTGATTTCTCTTTTTTTGATAAATAGCCAGTGTTAACCCTACATCGAACAACAGAATAGCAGCTGGTCTCTGGCTCTAACACTACAGCTACTTTGATCTGGGTGATGGCATACTGGCACAGACCACCTGCACATAAAACACATTTTACACAGAAGCGTGTTTGTCTCTAGTGAAAGCCATACATACGATTACAAAATCAAATTGAAACTGTTATGAAGCCCAGTATGATCAGCCCCTATTTTTATAATGTGTTTTATACTTGTTTTATATAACTACTACTACTACTTACTATAATTATTATAATACATGCTCAAACATATTGCATTGTATCAGAGGTGGACCACCTTCACTGGATCATATCTTAGAAAAAAACTAATTTATGGGCATATAATCCTAATTTACACACACTTCCACACACAGACGAGCTGGCAGTATATCTTTTTCAGATCCCTCTCTGATCTGTAGAGTCTAATAGTGTTTAATAAGGCTGACATTACGCTGGGATAATCCCACTCTCTCATGCACCGACACACAACCAATTCCATTTCCACCGCCTCAGCTGTTTTCTCTGCGCTCCAAAAGCTCATTTCAAGAAAAGGAGTCCGGGGCGCAAAACGAGGCCTCAAATATCAATTACCACTGATCGGAGAGAGGGGAAAAAAGCTGATGGATGCTACATTTCCTCAAATCCTTCGCTATTCTTTTCATTTAGTTTAATATGTTTTTTATTATAGAGCGATAACAGCATATGATGAGGAAAAAATTAATACCGATTGGCCCAATATGAGACCTACCAAGAGTGGCAAAAATGCGGAGCCTTCAAAATTTGTGCAGACGGGAATATGTGTGTATTCATTTCTATGCTCGTGTTTGTAGAATAGTTGAATTATATTTGCATGCAGAGAGGATTCAGGGGGAATTCTTCAACTCTCTGGTTTTGTGGTTTTATGAGTTAATTTCTTCACTGGCTATGAAAAATAATAAAATGTCACAACTTAACCTGGGGGTGATGATGCTTTCTATGAGAAAAAGGCAAAACAGGGCAAAATCTATTCATATTACATTTCAAACATTGGAGAACATGCTCTAGATAAACGAAAATAAGAAGAAATCTGACGAGAAACCAATAATGAAAATATTTTACAAGATATATATTAAAAAGATTAATTTATATCGATCTGCACAAACTATTCATTAATAAAGAGGGAATATTGATTCCAAGGAGGCAACAGAGAAAAGATTAAGAGACTGAGCATATTTCAGGTCCTCAGGAAGGCTGCCTTCGCAACTGGAGTATAAATGATAAGCCTGGGTATTGTTCAAAACATTTCAATACCGGTAGCGATACCAATAACAGGACTTCGATACAGGTTCCTAAATTATACTTTATTCAATACAAATTTTGTAAAATCAATTTGAACAAAAATAAATTAAACATTACGGCACAAATCTTTCTTTACTTTTTCTTTGTTTTTCCTGCGTGTCTCTACGACGTGTGACATTAGACAGCCAATCACAAACATTATTACATATTGGTAGACGCATGCTGCGTGCTTATTGGCTCACTGACACGTCTGAGATTTACTCCTTAGGTATAGGAATTGGGTATTGAATGAGGAGGTATTTTTCTATACTCAATACTTTAGAGGCAATTCGGTCAGTGCCTAAAAAGTATCGAATTCGGTACCCAGCCCTAATAAATACAAAAAGCAGCTTCAGCAGAGATCACCAAATTGAACAATTGGGAGAACAAGAAGACCGGTGCAAAATGACATGAGGGTTGTGGGTGGCTCACAGCTTTTCAGCCTGTCTAACATTGTTAGAACAAAGCCATTCAGTGCTTTACAGACAAGATAAAGAATCTTAAAGTCAATTTCTTTACGAACTTAAAGCCAATGTAATTTTTTGAGGACAGAAGTAAAATGCTAAGCCTCCCTACAGTCCTCTGAGGAAGGCCATTATAGAAGTCTATTTTACAGGTTACAAAAGCCTGCAGTTATGGCTTTGGTTACAATCCTCTTATTTCAGCAATGTTTTCAGCACAGTGCACACAGTACACTGTATATTGCAGCTTTATTGTTTTTGCACAGGGAGCCAGATACCATACTCCTATATTGGAATATACTATCTGGACCAAGGTTTTGTGTGTGTGTTAGTTTGTGGATGAAACATGACTATTTAGGAAAAAACACGATGTGTGCACAATATACTGTAAACAACAAATAAACGTGTTAGAACTAGATTTTGACACATGGCCCTCCTACAGACAGGGCCAAAAAAGATGAATGCAAGACCAAGTTGATATTATACTTTAGTAGTGCAAATTGTTTTTGCAAGCTTTGCACCGTTAGTAATCCAGTTGTGCATAAGCAGGATATTTATTAAATCTTGTGTTGGGTTGCATCATGTAGACACTTGATTAAAAAGGGTCTGGGATTGATAATTGTGGAACCTTATGTTATGTAACGGTTTTGGATAAATGCAAATTTTCCTGTGGAGCAAAAGTGAACTGGAATCCTTACTTATAAAACCCAACATGCCATGTATGCCTTGCAGTCTGGTATGCTTTGCCTGCTGTTGTGAGAGAAATATGTGTCCCTGTTACTCCTAAGATGAATCTAAAGATGGGTGAATGTTGGTATGAAATGCTGAGTCTATAATCACAACGCTTATTGTTTCTTGTTGATGATTTTGATCCACAATATTATTATATTGGACAGTTGTTTTGAATATGAAAGCATAAGGAGTGTCATTGACAAGAATAAGACAAGACAATTAGCCATTAGCTGGGTTGCTCTGCCATGTAAAGAGTCACTGCCCTATGGCATATTAGTCAGTGAATGGAGAGAGATAAGGTGTATGAATTAATCAAATATCTGCGTATTACTTCCATTATAAGATGGCACACAGATCGGGCTTTTACAAATCACACCGCTGTCCCCAGTTTGCGTAATTACTTTAGTGTTATTGCATTCGCATGGAACACAGGGTGTAAAATGTGTTATTGCTTTTTAACTGAACACAGTGGGTAAGCTAATGTGCTCAACATGATCAATAAATCATATCTGAACACATCAACTCCCTGCCAACTGGAAAATTAAGCAGTGGCTGTGCTTCTGCTTGCATATGAAATAAATGTGTGAATGGTGTGTGCGCATGTAGAATATATCTTCCAACGTGTGATATGTAAAAACACAGTGCATTATGTGCATGTCATAGATCTTTTCCAATGTAATGAGTAGCCTGCAAGATTTATGCATACTGAAAGTGCTATTAACATGCATTAAAACAAAACAGAAAACCTCTCCTCACATGAACTCCTAAAATAATATAAATAACACCTGTTAAGAGCAGCTCCAAATATAATCTTCAGTCTCTGTGTATCTGCCTTAAAGTGCTCATATTATGCTCAGGTTCATAATTGTATTTAGAGGTTGTACCAGAATAGGTTTATGTGGTTTAATTAAAAAAAAACACCATATTTGTTGTTGTACTGCACATTGCTGCAGCTCCTCTTTTCACCCTGTGTGTTGAGCTCTCTGTTTTAGGTACAGAGTGAGACATCTCACTTCTGTTCAATCTTTGTTGGGAGTCGCACATGTGCAGTAGCTAGGTAAGTACTGCTAGGTTGTCAGTTGCAGAGTATGAGGGCGTGCCACGCTAGCAGCTAGGCGAGCATTATAACGCGTGTTACAAAGTGACGCACGTTCGTCACGGAAGTAAAGGCTGGACTAAAATAGAGCTGTTTGGAGCAGTTTGTGAACAGTGTTTTCTGTTGGAGATGGTAATTGCCTTTGGGGTGGACTTTGGGCTTTTTCACTTCACACCTATAAAATGCACAAAAAGATATATAACACAATAAAGGAAAGGGAAAAAGGCAAAAAGCATAATATGATCACTTTAACACTCTTCTCATTGCTTGTCCTGTGCTTCTCTCCTCCCACACCGTGGGCGGCTGAGGCAGTTGGTCCACTTTGTAAAAGCCTCCTGCAGTTTACTAATCATTTTGACCACCAGCTACCAAATTAAAGCTGTCTCTGGCGCTGCTGGACGCCGTTGGTCCGTGGCAATGTGGCTTCTAATAGCTAAAAGGATCCACCACAAGGGGCCGTTCCTATCATAGTCTGTCATACAGATACTGGTGTCATGCGAAGGCCTTGTAAATTAAATTTTTCGGTGTTCTCTCCAGATCAAGGATTTATGTCATATTTGACTACAGATGGTTTGTTACATACGTATAGCATTAGTGAGGATTCAGTGTTGGTATCGTCACTGCAATGCAGTTTAGCAGCGAAGCAGCTTTTATTGATTTCAATGCACTGCTGTACGTCTGTAGAAAATATGATGTTCCTCTTTGGTTTAAGACGTCAGGGGCCCATTCCAGGAAGGAGGTTTAACAAACTCTGAGTCTAACCCTGCAGTTGATTTACCCTGAGATGAGGGAAACTCACTAAACCTGCTTTCTGAAACGGGCCTCTGTACAACACATGAAGGTTGATACAACCATTCACCTTTGGATCACTTTAAAAATAAATGGTAGTCAATTTACATCACCACGTAGTGTAAATATATACAGAGGGAAAGAACAATGAGGAGAAGCAATGTGGATTCTTAAATTTTTTTATTTAAATCAAAGCATTTCCCTGCCTTCCAACAAGCTCGTGAACTAAAAGGACGAGTTTTCCATAACTGCCATCTACCACATTAAAATGTAAGAATAATTTAACTTTCAAAGCTTTTATCCTGTCATGAGTCTTTGAATAAGGTTACAAATGAAATACAAAAAAATATATAAATAAAACCACTTACAAACAAAACCTAACCAATGAAAATATAGGGGGAACAACACTGGGGATGAGATGACAATATGGCAGGAGTGGAACCCAGGTCATTGTGGCTACATTTGTACAGCATCGACCAAGCTGCCATGACAATACAGTTGTTGAACAGAGAGGTAGACTAAGGAGCTAAATGTGAATGCACAAATGAAGTGACTCCAGAGCCAAATATGAGGTTTTCCCCATTTTCAAATAGTTTATTACTATGATATTTTAGCTTCACACAGCAGGACACTGCTGTCTATTCACTTTGAGCTTATTGTATTTGCCTACATGCAGCTCATAGCCTGCATAATAAAGTTTAATGCAGTCGCAAAGTCTCTCGGGCAAGGTACTCCCTCCAGCAGACATACAGTATATCAAAATAAGCATTATGAAATCATTTAAAAGTTGTTGAATGTGCAGCTCTTCAACAAGTTCACTGAGCCAAAAAGCTCCCTAGAGCCAGCCCCATATCTCTGCTACTTAAATAAAAAACTGAATGTCTCACTGTATAATAAAGTGAGGAGCTCTCCTGTAAATCACAACTTAGTTAACAGAGTGGCTCCATCTCTAAATAAAATGCAAATATAAGACAACATGACATGGTAAAGGGATTTAATTAAGTATATGTCTGTGCACTCCCCTTGCAATTAAACCCCAGTGGAGTATTCCAGCAGTTCAAACATATTAAAAAAAATGGCTTGTGTCAGAGGAAGCTGCCGTAGCCCATTAGCCTATCCACAGGCGCATATAGGCTGTGGAGAAGAATGAATGTTGGGAAAGACTATTTCTGTTTTTTGAGGAGCACTTGTGTGTTTGTGTGTGTGTGTTTTCAGAATGACCCCCTTAGGTCCAATTTAATCGGAACAACACAGAGTATAGAGAAACCTATGGCGAGAAGTGGCACTGACATAGAAACACTCATGAACACAAACATACAAACAGACATAGACAGTCTCACACATAATGTATCTACACCCACCACCAGCACACACTTACATGTACTGCAGGAGAGTTGCAAAATGAAAACTCCCAGGCTATCTTCTCTCCCGTCTTTCTATTAAAACATGCTTAATGACAGAGCGGGGGTGAAGATTTTAATTAGCCAGCAGAGGAAGCTTGATTAAATCTCTCCTCTTCCGTCCTGCCAGGCGCTGTCCTGATACAAAACTCTCACTGCACAGGTACGTAGGACTACATAGTGACAAGGGGAAATCAGATAAATCTTCCACTCAGCTTGACACTGCTGATGGCTTGGCAATTTTCTTGGTATATGGGGATGTAAATCTTTGACCGTCAATGCCCCAATTAAGTCATGTGAGTCTTTAGCGGTACACAATACGTGGGCATGTTTTTATGATGATTAGCTGCTGAAAAGGTCATACTGAATGTCCTTCCAGAGGACTTCAAAACTTAATAAATTTGGAAAACCTAAACTATGCTTATATAAATCGTTTCATTTAGATTTAATGTCATATATGACGTCAGATCTACAGTGTGCGCCCCCTTAGCATCAGATAAGGCTCGTTCGAGATGAACTGCGCCTCGCCTGTAAAGTAGACTAGAGCAGGCGGCAGCAGACGGGGGCGGTGACAAAAGTCCGCTCTCAAGTCGGACAGTTTTCCAGCTGACTCCAGCAGCCTTCAGGCTGAACAGGAAGTGACACAAACACTGTGATCCGTTCGGGTCCGATTCCGATTTAATAAAATGTTATCAGACCCATATATCTGCTCCTACACAGTCTCCAGTTGGTTTTATTATGAAAGAGTAGCTGTCAAAATTCTCTACATGTGATCTGTTGCTGATTTTAATTAACAACAGACTGTAGATGATCTGTAATCTGAACAGATTTAGTCTCTCTGACTTCTAAACATAACTATCAGCCACACAACATGTGTTCTGTACAGAATAAGCCTTTAAATCAGACAAATCGCAGTTAAAATCCCTCCGATTCCAAATCAATAAAAAGTTTATATAAAACGTCATTATGTTGAGTCGATTCTGAACCAATCAGCTGTTCGATCAGCTGAGAGGCCGGCGTTTCCCAGCATGCACTGGGTCCGACTGCGTCCGCCTGGCTCTTGCAGTCGGTGAAAAGCATTGACATATATATAATGGACCAATAGACCCCGTTGCTCTGGACGGAGACCAGTGAAGGCTATTAGAAGCACTTTTCCGGTGATCTCTTGCTTTACTGCGCAGCCTCCAACTGACAGAGACAACGTAAATGTGACGTGAGCAACGTGTCTGAAAGTTGTAAGTCTTCTGGTAGCTGTGCCAAGAGAAATCTCAATCATTCCCAATCTTACAGAGATGGAGAGCGTAGGTATATGTAAGGAGATAACATAAGCACAGGCTAATTATTGCTAACTAACATGCTAGTTAACATTAGTAATTAAACCTAAACAGCTACACGTAAAGCTTTCGCGGAGCTTTGCTGCTTATATATACGGTAATTCCTCTGTAGTCGACAGTAAGTCACTTGGTTATAACACAATCGTTAGCCTATTTTTACAAAAACGTCTGCTACGGAGCCATAACGTGAGGTACAAGGTAATGGAGCCTTTTATACATTGTCGTGTTTCTTTAGAAATAAACAATGGACAAATAGAGTCTTTAAACGCTTCAGATGTGAAGTTATTCGCAGTCAAAGTGACGTAAAAAAAATGGCGGTCAGTGGAATGCTAACAGGAGGTGATACTCGTTATAGCAACAAAATGCGCCACCGGGAGTTCGAGTTCTGAAGCCGAAGCTTACCCCTTGGTGAAAAGCAACTGCGCTACCTGCGTCTCAGAACTGCGGCCGCCTTGGTCTTGTGAGGTTATCGTTGCCCACGTGTGCATGACGTCAGAGCAGGTCGGGATCAAATCGGACACAAATCTAACCAGCATGCATTGGGTGCCGATCGCCGGTGATCGATTCTGCGCAGATCTGGCTCATCTCGAACGAGCCTATAGACTTCATGTGATGCGACCAGGGCAAGAAATTCACACCCGCCCACCCGCCAAATGCGGGTGAATTTTGCAACACTGTCAATCTACCTGCCACTTTGGCGGGTAGCCAATGAGAATTGAGTGATTCAGATGCGTAACTATCGGTAAGCAGGGTACGCGGTTGCTTACGGGCCTGGTCCAATCAGGGGCCCGTATCACTGGAAGACATCGATTGACAGCCGGGGCCCCTATCGGGGCACGCCACTGACCAAGCAGGAGGGAGAACGGGTCAAATTCATTTCCTTGTTTATGTTATGTAGAGGCGAGGCGTGTGTGACTCGAACATCTCACATTGACTAACAAAACATACAGACGTGACGCACTTTTCAGACCATCCTGCACAACCGCCGTAAGGCTATATTGTAACATCAATGTATGCTGGAACGATTTTTCACTCTTAAGTCTCTGAAAGTTGGTGCTGTTTCATCTTGTCAGCTGTCTGCAGCCGGCGGGCGCTGATGCTCCGTTTCCACGCGACTAGCACACACACACACACACACACACACACACACACACAAAAACTTTACACACACACACACACACACACACACACACACACACACACACGGTGGATGCAGGAAAAAACGCAGATGAGACCTACAGGATGACCTAAATTGAGGACAGCTACTTTATTGTAAGTGCAATGATAAGTTAAAGTCCAATATGAAACCATATGAATGTGAGTCCCAGCCCAGGTTAGGAAATGAACTAACAATGTAAAGGTCAACAAGCCACTGACACATATGTTCGTATTTGATTCATTCAATAAATTATTATTTTGTGTCTTAAATCCACCAGCCGTTTTCATATTATACCAACCTAGAAAATCTCAGCCCAGAGTAATTAATTTATAGTACTAATTATTATTCTCCCCAAAACAAGTTTCCTTTTTATTTATTTTTTTATTTTTAAGAACTATACAAAAAAAGTTGCAACGTTTTTGCAACAACTCATGTGTTATGGTCCACATTCACCAGTGTTTTTTTGTTGTTGTGGTGGACGTAGGCTACTCCTGATTTTGTCAATCCTATCATCTCTTATATGCAGTGGCGTAATGAGTCAACACCAGACCCCTATGCAGTATTATCAAGGCAGGCCCTCCTACTACAGCACGTGATGATGGCGCAATGTCCACGAGTAGGCTACCATGAATAGGACAGGGCAGGATCATAGAGACACAGCAAGTCCTGTTTTTCACCTTTCATGAGGAAAAAAAAACTGGCTGGTAAAGAGTCACTTTGGCAGGAGGATTTAAAAATCCACCTGCCAAAGTGGCTGGTGGTCAAAAAAGTTAACTTCATGCCCTGGATGCGACCAAAAGTGCGGCCACACTAAACTAAATTATTTTTGCTATAAAAAACAGCACTCGTACAGTAAAAGAGATAATCGGTGTTCATATTTCAACCGAAAAGTTGTATAAAGTTGTGTTACAACTTGCTGTTCTCGCACGACTGAGAAAGAACAGCACTTTGAGCTTGAGTGATTGCCAACAACATGAATGTGTTAGGAATGGATGATTTAGGAAAGCTTTCATTTCAGTACAAACACTCACACATTTGTACATCACACATCACATTCCTGTGATGTAAATCAAGAAGAAGTGTTCAGCTCGTTTCCAAACTATCGCAAAGTTTATTTATCTATTTGTGTTAATGATGCCAATTGAAAAGCAAGTGTAGGATAAATGCTGCTCATACACTTGTTAAGTTTTCAGGATGGCCAATTAATGAGCAATTCTTTAATAATGAGAAATAGATGAGCATAAAATATGAGCAGTAGGAGGATGAGCAGTCTGAAGAAAAAGATGAGTAACAGCCAAATTACAAAGTAAATAAGTCATATAATGTGTGCATCTTACTCACAAACAGATAAATATGATCCTATCTATCACGTCTTTCTTTATGTGCATCTATAGATAGCATAAACACCTCCCACATCCGTCACAGGAACACAACTGCGCACACACTTTTCCTATAATCCTGCCTCTTTTCTATTCCTATGCCAGCCGTCACAGTATATCACTTTATCCCTCCTTCAAAGCTCCCGAGAGACGACAGTTACAGAGAGAAAAGTGAAATGAGAAATTCCCATTGCCACCTAATTGCATGGCTAAATCGATCCTGTAATAGATTCCTTCTCTCTGACATCCAGTCTCACTGACAGCACTATCAGACAGACAAATCAGAACACAAAGTGTGTTTCTCTGTGTGTTTCTGTGTGTGTGGGCTGTTCAGCCTTCAACATTGCAGGTTCTGGGCAGCCCGACATCTGTCTGATTGCTTAGAAGCGATAGAAAGGCAGATTGCTATGCAAAACTCACTTCCTATCGTTTTGTTGGAGATGAGCTAAAACGTGGGCAATTCAATACTAAACAAAAAAAAAAATAATATATATATGAGATGGAAAATGTGACAGCACTCTGTAAAATAGGTTTTGGATGGATACATTTTGTAGAATGGAATACAAAGCCAGATATATTTAGTAGCATCTTTAATTGTATAGAATCTGTAAGGGTTTAACTGATACAGGCATTAGCTTACCATACATTTCTCATTAAAAACTACCTTCACAAGAAGCACTTGAGTTTCCCACTCTGCCTTTTCTCGGTAAGCTGAACATTTATGCAGCAAATGGTCAAAATCTAATAAGTGATGGCACAAAGAGGCAGATGGAGACAACCATTGTTAACACAATAACAAAGAAACATTTTAGAACTTTATTTAAAAGGTACTGTAACAGGAACTACCATTCATCCTGAAAACTATAATTGCTGTGACTCTGAAAAACACCTGTTTTCCAGTAGGTGACCCTCCTGTGCACCCAAGCAGCTGCGAACCATTTCAAACAGAAGTCTAAAAGCCCTTCAATTAATCAGCCCCAGCCATTGTTCGTTTCCCTTTCCTCTGTCTTATCTTCTCTTGCCTGCTGGATTTTCCAAGAGGCTGATGCTTTCTCCTTTACTGCACTCTGGAGCAACCTCCTTGAGTGGAACCCACAGCAAGGCTAGAGACCTGTGCTCCCTCTTGTCTCTTTAGGCCTGTGACATTACTCCTGCAGAGCAAACTGCAGATGGGAGGAAATTGTCTGCATACAAAAAATGATCAAAGTGCAAAGGAGCGCACCATCTCTGTCTCCTTCTGTTTCGCTGTAACAAAAGACAGCTGAAGTCTCTTTTTGCTAGGAAAGGCAGAGTTGAAAAAAAACACTGTTAAACAACATCTAACAAAGTTCAGTGTGTAAGGCTATGACATCTGAGCATACAGAAACAGCATTACTGCAGCATTAATTCAAACCCTCCGCCTTTCTTTGTGCCTCTGCCAGCACCCAGAACAAAGGACACACAGAACCTGGCTACGCTCCTATATAGAGACAAGCATGAAGGCACACAGATGTTCACACTTAAAAATATAGCCTACCTGTTAGTTTTTATTTATTTATGTTAAACTACAAGGATTTAAACGGATATACAATCAGATGATGCACAAGTTCTTCTGTAAAAGTGATATTTTCATCCGTAATATTTGCAAAAATCCAATTCTGTAGATTTAAATTCAAATGCAGATTTTATATATTTTCTTTGATTTAAACACTTCAAATATGAAGATCCCTCACTCAAAAATTAAGATTAGGCCTTTAAACTAATTTGGACAGGTGACATTACTTCCCATTGTTAGACTTCGATTATTCACAGTATACACCAACATATCAAACTGTTTCCAAGCTAAATACAGTTTTTATTTTTTTCCTGGCCATTGCTGGACTAAGCAATATTATGCACTATGTCTACTTTGAGCTTTCCCAGTTTCCCCGTTCTCACAAATCTGCATACTAATGTCTAGGTTTGAACCAGTGTGTCATAAGGAAGATAAACAGTTTTCCCTTGTAAACTTACAAATGAAGGTAATGAACTCCTCAGCGGTAGGTTTAATAAAAATATGTTTGGTCATAGACAGTGATAAAGTTAGTGCTGACAGTTTCCAGTAGTCCACCACCTTCATTTGCAAGGACTTAATTCTCCTATGCATCCGTCCACCTGGTGTGCATTAGACAATATTCAATTAGGTTTTAGGTGCTGCATAATATGTCTAGTGAAACTTTGTTTACTTACCGAAAGACAAAAAGCAAGGTGTTTAAAACTATAAATCTAAGAAAAGCATTAGGCCTTCACTTTGTAGTGTGCTGCTGTTTAGTCTAGTTTCAAATGACTAATCACATCTTTAGGAAAGTAAAGTTATTATCATACCATCTGCTGCAAGGTCTGGGCAGGAATATACTGTATGCTACTGTACTGAAACAATGTTGTCACAATCTCTATGTGACAGCCAAAACTGATAAAAAAAAAAAAAAGAGGACAAGCAGGTGGGGAAAGAGACTGTGGTATACAGCAGAGTGACAGAGGTAAAAACAGCCAATTTTTCACTTATGGTTTATTTTTTAAGACACTATAAAATGAGACCGTATGAAAAACTTACACTTCTACCCACATTTCAGGATGTCAACCAGCTGTCAATCATGTCTCTGAAAGGAAGCTTATTGCTTTCAACTTTTTTTGCTGACCAGGGACAGAGGGATCACAACTGAATCAATCTAAATTGTTTAGTTAATGGTTACTATGTGGACTGGAACTTCATTGTTTTATGAAACCATCCTTCAATCACAAACCCCATAAAAAACTGTGCTTTAATACAGTAGCAATAACATGAGGTTGTGGTGTAAATATAAGAATCAATTTTATGTGGAAATATCAACAAATATGATGTCCCAGTGTCAACAAATCAAGGTGAAATCAAGATTGTCATGAAAAGCTGATGCATGATTGAAGTACTGCCCATCCTAGTCCATCCCTGGAAGAGAGATAAGTATCAGTTGGATTGGTGCAGGGGCGCGCGCGCGCACACACACACACACACACACACACACACACACACACACACACACACACACACACACACACACACACACACACACACACACACACACAGGACCTCAGTTACTTCTGAACCACTTCAACTTCAATACTGAGTGTGTGTGTGTGTGTGTGTGTGTGTGGGGAGTTCTGTTGTCTAGAGCTTTTTTGCACCATTTCTTTTTAACTCGGATTGATTGAAAGGAGACAAAGAAAGAGAAAAGGTGAGAGAAAGAACCATATGGGCAGTAAGTGGTTGTTCATTGATTCTGTGTGCAGTTGTGTGTGTGTGTGTGTGTGTTATCAACGTGTTTGTGTAAGACAGCAAACAGACGGTAGTCAAGTGCAGAGGTTTGGGTCGGACACCCTGGGGTCTTCTGGTGCCCTGACACCCACATAATGTTAATCACTGTCCATGATCCTGTCCTGCTGCTGTTAACTCTCAGGAGGAAGGGGCTCCTTTAACAAACTTACTCTAAGCTTAGACAAGCATCTGGGGCCAAATATAAATTATTTATTGCACGAAAAATACTAAATTTGGCCACTTTAACAAAAGAAATGTGCATCTATCAAAAAAGTGCCAACCTTATGTTTTACACTATAACTGTTATGAATCATCTTAAGTGTGATGCAGCCCTGAGGAGGGTGTCAAACATAGAAATGCTTAAATTTTTATTAATGCATTCAAAATGCAGCTACTAGCAACTTGTAAGTCAACATTATTGGCTGTGTTAACAGGTAAGTGAGCTACGCACTTCACACCTAAAATGTATAGAATATTGCATTTTTAGCCACTGAAGACAGATTAACAAGGTAATTAAAATAACTGAAATTATTCTCTTGCAATATGGTATGGCAGCAGTACTGTGACACCTTCTCTTAGAATACTGGGGCAGAGGTGTATTTCAGCCTTTTTATAAGGGTTTATATTTGAATAATGCATTGGCCTCTTTTTCAAGGTCAAAAATAAACTTTGAATGTAAGCTTTTAACATGGATGGCTTAAACGTGATCCATGTTAATAGTTCTTACAAGAAACATCTACTATTCCACGGCAACTGGGAAGACTCCATCCGCTGAAGAAGATTATGGGTTATGATCAAAAGCTCCAGAAAAGCTACTAATGGACCTTAATGTGAGTTTTTCAGTACAAAGAATGTTGTTTGCAAAAAATAAGCTAAAGTAAAGCAGTACACTGCGCATGATCTATATTTCTTGTTTTAAATTTTTATATTTACATTTTTGAGAGATACAGTTATCATGTATCATAAATGAATACTGCAATATATCAGGTATCACAGAATCAACTCTATTACAGAACTATTGCTATCATGGAAAACGTAACAGTATTAGTGTTGTATCTATAATTCACACTTCTATTGTGATTTTAATAGATCCTTATATCATAACCTGGTTGTAAATAATATAAATAATAATAAGAGTGTATGCCTCCAGTCTGTTCCTGTTTATTGTATTTTCCTGGTACAGAAAAGTTAGTAACTTTTTGACATGTCTGGAATGCAGCGTAATATACGAATGTCAGAAAAGGTGATGGCACTAAGCATTGTAATTGTAAAAACTTTCGTCATTCTCATTCACCGCCATATCTTTATTACCTGCTGTCACTCTGAATAAAGACAAGGAGAATGCTTCACTGATGGAGACACCAGCAGATCAATCCCCTATAAAACAAGCTGTATTGGTTTATAAATCAGGTTTCCAGTCTCTGCCTCTGGCTGCCCAATAAGCATACATCAGCTTGAGTGGGATGAGCTGCCTGCTAGCTGCAGCTGGTGATAGATAATAAGAATGCGCAACCACATAAGTAAACACGCACAAACACACAGCACAGAATATGAGAAAGAAATGCACACAAAACATGCACACACATGTAGATGAAAGAAACATTTCACATCATGTAAACAACACACACTTTGAACACACTCGCAGACTAACACAGGTAATCTTTAACAATGTACAGATGCATAACTCATATACGCAAACACCATCACTGCTCTTCCTTATTCTCCAATTCAGACACACACACACACACACACACACACACACACACACACACACACACACACACACACACACACACACACTCACACACACACACACACACACACACACACACACACACACACACACACACACACACACACACACACACACACCATTGCAAATTGCTCTTTTTGTCTCTGTAACTGTTGGCCTTTACTGTGGTATAAAAAGCCACTTTGCATTTTTGGGAGTTATACAAATTTCAGAGGAACCATCCGTTTGACTCGTTGCTGAAGCCTAATGGTGCAGAGTGTTACTATTACAAAGAGTAATGATAGTTTGAAATTGCTCCACTAAAAGCAATATTCTAACGTTCAGCTGATTTGTGGCCAAGTACTACCACTTAAATTGCAAATTTAAATTTGTACGCGAGTGGAACAGTAAAAGAAAAAAATCTATGTGTACGCACAGGAAAATGTATTTATTACATTTATTCATTATCCTCCATCCCTTTATTACTCCTTCTCCATAACTGAGCACAATGAAACCATTACACAAAATGTGGTGACTCAATATTCCAACAGATGGAGCTGCATCCGTATTGGCAGTAATGCCATTATTTATCTTACCTGGCAAGACAAGTGGAAGACATTAGTATGATCTCATGAGTCGGAAGTGATTATCACCTCTAGCGCCATTTATATCAGTTTCCTGTAACTGAATTAATCAGTTAATTTCCAACATTACACTGTAAAATCAGGTCAAAACTTTGCTATATGACTTTCATGACAAAATAATTGGCATCACCTAATCATGTATTTTTAATTTTAACCTTTAACTTTTCTTTAACTAGTTTTTGAAATCATCTTAATCTGCTAACAAAAGAATGACAAGTCAAGAGAGTATACACTCAACTGGTACAAGAACAGACGCATGCACTCTTAAAAATACTGGGTTATTTTATTAACCCAACCACTGGGTTGAGGCTGTTTAACCCGGTATTATGTATATTCAACCCATATTGGGTTACTTTCATTAACCCAGTAGTTGGGTTAATGGTTTTGGACTGTGCCTTGATCTGAATAACCCAACCAATGATCATTTTAGCCCAGTGGTTGGGTTACATTCAAGTTTGGGATCCTCCTCCAACGGTCTTTTTCTTTTCTCCGAGGCGGGAGAACACTTTTGGAAACACTGAAGGTTTGTCATTTCTCATTTTTTAGAAAAGTACCTCTGTCTTCAACAGAAACGTGAGCTTGCTAGTTGTTAGTTATAATATATATAATAATAATCATTATTTCCATAACGGGACAGCCTGTAGAACTTTACATTACTTTGCCGAAAGCAACCGTACTGCCCCTCTAACGGCTACCACTGATGCTAATTAAGCAAGCAGCTAGCAAGCTAGCAAGGAGTTGCTTACTACAACATTGCTTCATTGCAGTCAAACAGCAGACTTTAGCTCCGGTTACTGGTTACTTACTTGATCTTGATTCATTGCCGGATAGGAGGAGCGTTTTAGCTCTGATAATCCAGTTAGCAACAGTGATTTCTAGCTAACTACGATTCATGCATGCTATAAGGCTAGCGCAAGTTCAAGTATGATAGCGCTAATGCTAGCTAGTAGGTTAATATTGTAGCATGACACCTAAGATTTAAATGGAGACTATTTCTAATTCTCTGAGGGAGTGACACATAAACAGTGCTTTATAAACATTTGTGTGTGTGTCTGGGGCAAATCACGAGACAAATTCACTATGATATGAAGTATTAGCTAGCTACGTTTTAAAAAGATCGCTAATGCTAACCGCTAGCTAGCGCTAGCTAGCGCTAATTGCTGACTCATCCTGTAAGCTAGCTAGTAGCTAGTACAGAGCGAAGCATTGAAGGTGCATTGCACGCATTCTGTTGACAAAGTAATGTGTTTAGTGCAGTTAACACACTGTAGAAATACCACATTGTGTTTTTAAGTGATTATGAAAAGACCACTAGCTAGCTAGCTAGCTACATGGCACTAGATTACAGCAAATTCGTTATATTTTCACTAGACAGACTGACAGACTGCAAAATACACTTGCATACATTGATTGAACATTAACAGATCTTGTTCTTCTCTCCTATAGCGATTGAATATGGAGGACTTTGTTAAACTAAAGTTAACAGAACGGCAACTTCTTGAGCTGATTGACACTTTTGCAGGTAAATATGTTATATTGTTGTACTATATGCCTATTATTAATATTATTGAATATGTCAACATTAAAAAAAATGAGTTACCCTATCGTCATGCATCCCCAATGAAGTTGTAGGCTACACAATACTCCATTTTGTTTAGATGTACAACATCTTGACATGTAAGAGCATTATGTAAAAGAATCTAACACTCTATGTGTGCCACTGAAGACCATGCCTCCCTAAACAGAATCACATTTTGATTACCCATCACCTGTGGTCACCATTGTAGGTCCCTGAAATACCATTTCGATAGTGACAGAAATTCCACAACTATAGAAGGCAAACAATTGGCATGAGGTTTTATTAACCTTACCATGGCCACAGAATTTATAGTTTAGCTACCTCTTATTTTACCACTACACCTCTGTCTACCATTGTGCACAGCAATACTTTAAATGTAATTTTCTTATTACAAAATGTGCTCTCAATCTCACACACACACACTTTCTCTCTTTTTCTCAATCTTTCTCTCTCTCACTTATCTTATTATTTTTGTTTTGATGATATATGATTTAAGTAATTATTCTAAATCTCCCCCTCTCAGATTGTGCAGGACTTCGAGGTTCTTCATAAAGAGGCATCAGACTAAATCTTTGACCTGGAGGAGGTTCAGCGAGAAGCTTGTTCATGCGGCCCAGTGGGAGGGGTAGAAGCTCCACGTGCAGACAGAGACAGAGACAGAGTCTTTGTCTCAAGGTAGAAATTATAACATCAACATAACCCTTAGATTTGTATATTTGGATTTGTGCATTATTCGAGCCATAAGCTACTCTATGATAATAGATAAATAAACTATGATAATACTTATGTCAAACTATTTCCTTTCTTTACAGGCTCCAAAGACTACATTGCCCTGATGGTTCTGCCAGGTCTGATTCCATATGCAGTCTTCAGGATGGGCCGAAAGGCCGTGAGGACTACAGTGTCTGACGCCATGAAGGCCTTCATCGATCTTAAGCCTGTGAGTAGTCCTAGACTCACACAGCCCCTTGTATCTAGTGATGCAGGTCTTTTAATGTAAAATCTGTTAGAAAACATTAGCTGTCAGCTGGTCAGAGTCTTTGTCATTCAAGTACTTATGGAATATTATTATTTGCAGGTCGGAGCCAACATGGTGGAGTACCTTCAGGCAGCAGACCAGGCCATACCCCTGCACCCTGGTGTTGGGAGGCGAAGACTGCTGCTCTCAGGCATTCACCGTTCCCAGTGGGCCGGCCCTGGAGCACGACAGCGTTGTCCAAGCTGTACGTTTGTGTCAAATGTTTTTATGTGTTTGATATCAATTTCCCAAAGCAGTGTTTCTCTGCTTAGCAGTTCCTCCAGAAAGAATGGGGGGGTGGTAGTAATGTGGCCCATGCGTTTGTTTTTTGGAAATGCTCATGCGATAAGGGAATTCTCTCTCTCTCTCTCTGTCTCTCTTTCTCTCTGTCTCTGTCTCTCTCTAATATTTAGGAGGAATATTAGTAGGAAATGAATTATTGTTAATTGTTGCTTGGTATTAGTCCAGTTATTTGATACTCATTTTGAAATGAGGTAGGGGATGTATGGCCCCATGCATTTCTTCTTTGGAAACGTCATGTGATAAGGGGAATTGGACTTGTTATTGTTATTCCAGTTTTCTCTTTTAAATGAGTAAATTAAATATTGTTCAATAAAATCAGTGACATTAATGAAGTGTATGCATTGTCTGTTATTAATAAATAATATATAGGAATTTCATAGATGAAAGAATAACTAAATGAATGGGTCAAATATCAACCCAACAAGGGGTCAATTTAACCCAATATTTGGGCTGGTGGGCCTGACCCAGTAATGAGTTGCATTAACCCAACATTGGTGTCAGAATGACCCAGGCTTTGGTTAGGCGAAGCAACCCCTTATACTGGGTTAAAATTTCAACCCAGTTCAAAAAGTCAAAACAACCCAGCATGTGTTCTGTCCTATATTGAACCAGGTACTGGGTTGGGAATAACCCAATTTGGGTTATTTTCAGCCCAGTATTTTTTAGTGTGTGTACAAAACTGACTGACACGATTTTTGAAACCTCTCACTCAAAGTGCGAAACTACTTTTTTTATAACACTACACACAATTCTCTACCTGAGACACAAAAATCTAACAGGAAGTGACTTGCTTTCCTTTTCCAAACACAACCAATCAAAATGCTGCACTTATTTACCAGGGCACACACACACTCCTCACATGTGCAAACAAATTATGCTGAACTGAACACTAACCAATTTAGTATAGTCCTATACATAGGTCAAAGGTCAGATCACCTGTTTTAAACAATGGATGCCAGCAATTAGACAGAGAGCAGAGGGAGGAGGAGGAGGAGAGCCATCTCTGATGAGATCAGGGCCACACTTATTCATCATGTGATCAACCACAGATTGACCATGAGAGAAGCCCATCTTGAATAGCTTTACAGTGGTGTCCATACTTCACACCTTCAGAAATGAGAACAGACACAAACATCTAACTTCCTGTTAGATGTTTGTGTCTCATGTACACAATTGTGTGTAGTGTTTTTAAAAAAAGTGTTTATGCAATTGAAAACTGAGTGAAAGGCTGAGAAACCGCTTATGGTTTTGGAGGTTTGGTGTGTAGTTTTGCACTTTGAGTGAGAGGTTTAAAAAATTGTGTGACATGAAAAGATTTTGTGTGTAAGAAGTTGGAAAAAACTGTAAAACATGGCGTCTTAAATCCACTCCTTAAACATTTCTACAAGGAAATGTAATTCCTAAGATGTCTATGTGAAGTACACACCCTGAAAGGAGTGAACCACCACCGTTTCGAGCTCTTCAGCTTTAAACTTTCGTCCTCTCTAGTTAATCTCACCATGAAGAAAACCCAATTACAGCTACTTCTATTTCCAAGTCCAAAATACTCTTCCTACGGCTTAAACCTACATTTAGCCTGATCAATGAAGTTGTCAGCATTAATTCAAACAGATTTCACCCGGCAAATTCTTCTTTTTTTGTACGTCTGTACTTGTCGGGGGGGGGGTCAGCCAAAGTTCAGACCTCATTCACCCCCGAGGGGAAAGGTTCCACACTGCGGTCTTCTCTAGAACTGACCCAGTTCTTCTATCGCTGCTTTTTCAATGGCTGGATTAAGTCTATCCACGGGTGTGTGTGTGTGTGTGTGTGTGTGTGTGTGTGTGTGTGTGTGTGTGTGTGTGTGTGTGTGTGTGCGTCCGCGCAATTCCACCAGTGTGACTAACAAGCTTGGCTGTTGCAGTCCGGCAGATTGAGAGACACCTACTGCTAGTTAAAGCCTTTTGAACCCTGGGGTCATCTGCCTCTTATGGGGTGAGGAAGAGTATCAACGAGGTGAAAGTACTGTCACTGTGCTGACATGTTTGTAAAAGTCGAAATAGATATTCGTACACTGTCAAATGGCAACATATGAAATACTGTAATAATAATACACTGTCCCCAATGTATGTTGTCAATGAAAATGTCCCCCTTTGAGCTGAATTTATACTTAGGAAACACTGACTTTTTTGCTGTTCACATATTTGGGTCAATGGCGTTACTTAATATTTTGGCACTGCAAATAAAATGTGTCTTTGAAAACAAAACCTCAACTGAAAAAGGAAACATTGGCATTGAATCAGTTGTATTCATTAGAATGCTAAACATATCAAAATAAGTGCATGACCAAAAAGTGAACAAGTGTGTTACAATTATTCTTTATTAGAAGCTTGGATCTTTTTAATGCCTGTGTTCCATTTTTCAGTGGAACTTTTTTCAAGTGTTTTAATGCCAATGTTTCATTTGGATTAGTTTTTTTTGTTAATGCCATGATATGGTCACTGTCCTGGCTCCATACACGTCCATGTTCACAACAATGCCATTACTGCAAATCCTGTGAGACACAATTGCCTGTAAGCAGCAAAACTCACCTTAATAATTGCATTGACATGAGTGAAGATTTCTTAATTTTCCAGAGAAAATGGAGATTAGACTTTTGCTTAATAATGTCCAGACAGCTTTGATAGAGCTCAGGACCGCTGCTGTACTCAAATAATTTTATTTATTTAATAATAAAATGCCATTGAGTTTCAGGACAAGAAAACACTGTCACTTTCTGGGCCTGACTGTAACAAATGTGTACATTTTTCAACAAACTGGTAGATTAATTACAGTCCCATGTTTTGTCAAAATGTGACACTGATGTCTGAGGTATTGCATGTAACAAACAATACAAAACAATTTTGATTTTAAAATGTTTTGCTAGTATTTAGCAAAAGTCGCATCATTTGAGCACTAAAATAATTATTGCCTTAAAGGACAATTTCGGCGCAAAATGAACCAAGGGGTTAATACCATATGTGTACCGAGTAAAATGTTCTCTGGGGTCTGTTTTCATGCTAATCGAATGCGTCTCTAGCGTTTAACAAGCTACCGCAAAACCAGTGGTTACCTGCTAACGCTAGCTTTCGGGGCACTTGGTAAATCACTATTTTATACCACTAACAAGGTTCACAATAGCACTACACTTCAACGGTAACATAATGACGGTACCTACATGCAAATCGAAGCATTGAGAACTTTGTAAGTGTACAGACAGTTTATTAAAAAGATAGATTATAAAGACTGTATGAACGTCATAATCTATCTTTTTAATAAACAGTCTGTACACTTAGAAAAATCTTAATGGTTTGGTTTGCATGTAGGGACCCTCATTATGCTACCGTTGAAGTGTGGTGCTATTTTGAGCCTTGTTAGTGGTATAGAAATAGTGATTTACCAAGTGCCCGCAAAGCTAGTGTTAAGCAGGTAACCACCGGTTTTGTGGTAGCTTGTTAAAAGCTAGAGACACATTTCAATTAGCATAAAAACCGATCCCAGAGAACATTTGACTCGGTACACATATGTTATTAACCCCTAGGTTCATTTTGTGCCGGAATTGTCCTTTAAGGAATGGCAATGTGATGATGAGGTGAATGCATGAACAGGGTGGTACTGAGATTGACCAAGGCCATTGATCTCTGTGCACAGGTGTGGAGCTAGATTGTGCAATAGTCTGGCTCATGCATCTGTACGCATGAACAAAAAAAGAATCTGGATAGTGATATCTTAATTAGAAAAACTTTTAAAACCCCATCTCCACGCCTCTTGTTAATGAGGGCTGCTTATAAATCATATTTTTTTTTTCATGGCAGATTAACATGTATATGTTTTAATTATTGGACACAAGAGTATTACCTCTTTTACTTCATGTCTGCAGGATAAATAAACTGCCACTGAGACGAAACACAGTCATCACTGACTCTGAACCCCCAATAACCCCTGTTTTTTCTTTTCTTTTTTTGCTAGGGAGGAGCTGTCTCCAGCTCCTAAAATGTACTTTCATTTGTGACAAGTCTGCTCTTCAATGCAGCCCTGTGATGTCTTATCTGGGCCATGTCGTGATATACATACCCTTTAATGACTAATTCAGTCTCTTGGTCTCTTACGTACTAAAATAGAACACACACATATGAGAAAAAAGGAAAATCAATTGAAATGTTGCAATGTTTGACAGGACTGTGCTCGAGGAGACACAAAAAAAGGAGAAAGAAAAACATCAGACGGTGTCGCTTGCTTTTCTTTTTTGAGTGAGAGAGTATGTGGTGTCGAGACAGGGAGCTGTATGCATGTATGCAGGGTGCTGGTACGTTGGGGAATTTATTTTTTTCAAATGTCTTTGATCACTTCCCAGCTTTGAAGTAACTCTCAGCGAAGGGGGGGAAAAAGCCAAGCAGAAGTCACCGCAAGTTCACATTGCAACTAGGACTCGCAAAAAATGCAATCTGCATAATTTATTCTTTAAACTGTAAACATGCAAAGAAATGAAGAGATCTCTAGGTGCTCAACAAACCCGCCCCCCTGCTTGACAACCCCAATTAAACACTCTCCCTCTCCACATTTGTTCTCAATTACAGCTTGAAGAGCGACAACATGAGGGCCTCTAATGCTCATCAAGTGACTGATTTAAAAAGAGACAGTGGAAGGTAAAGCACCACCGATTTGGAGAAAATGTAATTAAAATACAATGTAAATGAGCAAATAGACCGTTGTGTGGGACAGACAAAACACATGCTCATGTATGTGAACGAACACACACAGACACCTATCAACATTCCTCCTCAGTACAACACATCGCAGACATTTAGACAAGACACTGTGTTCCTAGACTGTTTTTACTTTGTGTGTCTTAGCTTGCTGCTGATTGTCAGTGTATGTGTGTTCCTCCATTTTGATATTTTTTACTGAATTTTTGCTTGTTTATGGGTGTTCTTCAGAAAACCAGCAATCATTTAATCAAGTCAAGTGCCAAAGACTCAAAGTGGACCTTCTAGACAAACACAAACACACACACACACACACACACACACACACACACACACACACACACACACACACACACACACACACACACACACACACACACACACACACACACACACACAGTTATTTTCCAATATCTGTCATTACCAAATATTTATCTTCAGTCTAATTAAATTTCCCTACCCCAAACCCTTAAATGAAACCAAACAATGATCTCACTAACATTACAGTACACATTGGCACCTACGAATTTATAACACGCTAATTATAAACTTAAACACTAAAGTCAAACTGGAGCCTATTTCTAACAACTTAACCTTAACCCATTACCAGTTCTTATCTGTAATCATCTTTAGCCATTAGTTTCATCTCAAAAGTGGGTCCTTACAAGGACAGATAAGCCTGGACTCAGGGTGCACAGCCTCTTCACCTGAATGCATTACACAGAACAGAGTGTCAAGTACAGTAGATTCAGTCACACTACTTACACGTTTACATGGAGAAGTTAGTCACAGCATTATTTTCTTTCTTTCAGAGATAATTTAAAAATCTTAAACTTTGTGTTCAAAACCTAGCCATCATGGGAATAATATAGTCTATATCCACAACGTTCCACTTCCGGGATTGCTCCATTGCCTGATGTCCGTTACCTTTCGCTTTCTTTGGGTTGGCATTTTAAACTCCAGTCGATTTATGAGGACTATGGTTAACTGCTCCTCAGATCTCTGCAGGGTAAATCCAGACAGCTAGCTAGACTGTCTGTCCAATCTGAGTTTTCTGTTGCACGACTAAAACAACTTCCATCAAAACAAGTTCCTTCCCACAGCTATTTCACAGCGACACTGTGGCTAAGCTCGGCACTTAGCACCGCCCAAGACAATTGTGATTGGTTTAAAGAAATGCCAATAAACCAAAGAACGTTTTTCTCCGGTCCTGGAATGCTGTATGGACTAGCCAGACCCTCCTCTGCAGCACTGTGGACAAAGGTCTGAGACTAGCAATAATACTACATATTTTAAAAGAAGGATGTTACATTTGCTGATTAACTGCTGTCTATAAACCGCAACATACGATCATTTTGTCAAGTCTGATTGTAGAATACAGGTCAGATGCTTTTGCAGGAAAGAACCAATGATGGATGGTGGAGTCACAGTAACCGTGTTATGGTCAGCCACCTCTATTTTGTACATACTCTGCTGTCTAACACAGTTTGTTATTGGTTTAAAGCCTAGTCAGCAAAGCTGGGGTCACACCAGGTTTCTCCCCGTCTGCCATGGCTATTCACTGAGTCTCCCTCCCAGACCAGCGGAGTGTCAGTGAGGGAGTAAGTAGCGGGTAGTGGAAAAATCAAGCTGTGGCAAGAGTATGAAGATGACCGATGAGATCATGACCCCCCACCACCCTCCACTCACTGCAACCCACAAGTCGACCTCCCTTGCCTCCTCCAGATGGCGCCCTTTTTTCACTATGCCAAAAGGCCATTGATGCCTACTGCATGGTCAACACCTATCAGTGGGACAAAGGAGTTCCACATGGCAAGAATACAGTCGAGGTCTGCGGGAATTCAAAGACAACATAATCTAGCAAAAGCAATAACTAAATCAACTTGAACTTAAGTTTAAGGACTTCTCGTTCTAAGTTGTCTCGTTCAAGTCATAGCCTGTCACATGCAAACAGTGCAGTTATCCCACATTCGTCTCAAGGACTTTTTTTCTCCCATTCTGATAAAAATATATTAAAAACACTGAATGCTTTCAGTTTGGGGTATTATCAGTCCTGACATAGCTAAAATATGAGACATGACTAAAACCACAAGCTAACGGCATCACATCGGTCTGGTTTAATGTCACTGGAAGTGAGACTACATGCTATAGCAGTGGTCTTCACTATTTTTTTTCATGAGAGCCACACTGATAGGACAAAGTCAATAAAAAAAGCCACTTTTACTGCAAAGTATCAAAAGTTACATCCAGTCATAAAAGGCATGTCTGCTTATCAATCTGTCATCCCTGAACATACAATATGCAATTTTTTCTACATTAGCCCATCTAACCATCCAAGAGCACATTTGGCGTTAAGAGCTGGAAAACCCGCCCAAACTGGCAACCCCGCAGTGAGTCAGTGTTATGGACGAAGGGCAGAGCAAGTTGAAATATCTTTTCTAGTCTATATTTCCATCTTGTGATGCCAGTTTTTTTTCCATCTTGTAATGCTACTGTGTTGGGTATTTTTTTTTTTTTTAAATATAAATTATTTCTAATAGAGCAGACATAGGGTTCTGTTATAGCCCTGCTTGTTTTTAATGTTAATGTTATTGACTGCATGATCATATCACCGTATTATTTACTTCCATGCGAGCCACAAATTAATACTTGGCAAGCCATACCACTGTACTAAACAGTAGGTAACAAGAATGAGTTTTTCATACAATAACTCCCAGTAATAAATGTATTTTTCAATGTTATGATTATTCACATGTCATATTCAAAGTTTTGATTTGGAATAATGTCTAATGAATGTTTTACATTTCTAGTGATTATTCGCTGCGCATGTTGACAGCATGTAGTGACAGACAAAGGAACAGTGGGCTGACAGCAGCTATGTACACTGGGCATAATTCAAGCCACATCAAGCCTTTGGCAGGGAAAGTCCACGCCTTTCAGTGGTACACTGAGCTTAATGACAACTCAGGGGAAATATGCATTATCATACTGTCGGCGTTCAAAGAGCTTTCAATTATATTATTTGTGATGGCTGCGGAAGCAAATGCTAATACAATGACTGTGTAGACAGACAAAAGCCATGCATTCAGTTTCTGCCACTCTGTGATTTGCATTCATGTACAAAGTACAAAGTATAGGACAGTGAATTAAAAAACTGTTAAATTATAAACGTTCTCATGTCTGATGAGAAATGTTCTCATTTACTAAGAAGCAACGGATACGTAGGGAGAGAGATAGAGAAAATGACAAAGAGTTGTCTCTAGATAAGGAGAAACTGGAGACCCTGCCTTTGATATACCTCAGCACAGCCCTTAGGAAGAGACATCCTTCAGAACTCATGAGTGTGTGTCTGTTGATGCTGTTTGAAGTGGGGTTAAATTTATCTGACAATCTCCGAACCCCAACCCGCATTCTCTCTCTCTCTCTCTCTCTCTCTCTCTCTCTCTCTCTCTCTCTCTCAATTAAGCCTGAAGCGCTATGCTTGTTAAACTAAAACCATCCTTTTCTGAAATGTCACAATGTCTCCCTGCAGCGTGGCCCATCTGTAAACAGCTCTGTTGCGGTTGCCAGCCCGAGCCCCCTGGTGTGTCTCCTTGTGTGTGTTTGTTAGAGCATGTTTTGTGAGAGCAAAATGTTGTCTCTTGCATTAACACTCCGCTTTTGTTTGTGCGTGCGTGTTGGTTGTTGACCAAGATGCCTGGTACATTTGGCGGGTAGTATGGGCTGTTGTGTCTTGGCCTCGGTGTGTGTATTGGTGTGTGTTTCTTGTGATTCATTATTTGCGTCTTCGCCTGTGCAGCCTCCCTCTCTTGCGTGTGTGTGTGTCTGTGTGACATCTCATTTGGCGCGCTGACAGGTTGAAGGATATGTGCTGTAATTGTTGTCTGACTGTCTTCATGCTGTAATTGAAAATGTCTTATAAGTGAAACTTTCTACCAGCATGCCAATTAAGATTAATACAGCTACTCCTGTTAGCTGCCCAATTACCTATGTGGAGCCCACCTAGAAACCCGATGTGCATCCCGCGCCATGCTAGATGCAAAATGTTTACTCAAAATTGAAGGCTTAAAAAAAACTGTCAGCACAATTTGTGATTTAAACATTTAATAAATTGTGATCGCAAACTAATAACATAATTAATATGTGATCAGTTTTCACCTCCGTGAGCAATCCAGTCCTGCTTTATTTATGTAACTTGTGAAACACGGTTTTGTTTTTAGAATTGAATGGAGTATAAAAGAGCATAAGTAAAGTAACAAAATGCCACAGCATAATATTTTAATTCCTTGGGGGTATTCATCATTCTTTAATAATATGAGGTGTACAGTTGTTTTTAGAGTGTGTGGCACAGCATTAGTTTAAAATGTAAATAGATTGTTCTTACTTTTCTCCAGCCCAACACAGGGGAGAACCACTTTGGTTCAGCATATAACAAATAGCGCACAGCTACACATGCACTGTTGCACACGCACATATAAATAAAAACACACACACAAACACACTGTGATTACATTATTCAACGCACTGCAGAGAGCGCTCTCTCACGGATCCGGCAACACACAAGACGTGCTGCTGTAAAACACCGAGTGGTAACAGCATCAGCTAGATTGTCTTACAGTGACAGGGGATGGAGAGATGGGGAAAGATGGAGTGAGACTGAATGCACGTGTGTGGCAATCATTTAGGTGGAGCAAGGTGTTTTCTTGCATTAACACCAAGAATTGCTCTTATTAAAGTTGTATGTGTCTATATTTAGACAAAGGCATACTAGCCGGTTGCCTAGAGAGGACTGGAGGGACACAAAGGAGGAGGCAGGGGTATAATTATTATAATATATAGCTTTATGAAATAACAGTATGTCATGATATAAGATCATCACACACACACACACACACACACACACACACACACACACTCCACTTACATGGATGTAATAAACAAGCAGAATATGCCAAAGGGTACTAGCCTGACAAGCCAGACCCACATCAAGATGTTGGGTCTGGGAACTCACCATTGACAGGGCTCAATCCAAAGGGCGGGATAAACCGTTGTCTTTCAATTTCCCACTTCACGCAATAGGATAGCTCTTCAACCAGGCAGAGCAATGAAGAAGGTAGCGAAGCTAGTTCAAAGATTCAACTTTTGCCGTATCTGGTTGGCAAAACTCCGAACACATCTTCCTTCTTCAAGAATGATTTCTGTGCTGTTCTTTGTTCTTTTCTCAAAGAAAAGCTTAACTCCAAGTCTTCCAGAAGACTGCTGTTCCCAGCAGCCATAAGCCCGCCTACCGACTCTATACACGATGTGATTGGCCTGACCAGAGTTTGGTATTTCCAGCTTGCAAGTCAATGGAGAGTGCCTAGACCCCCTGGCTGCAAATTAAATTTGCTGCCGCTAGGGTGCGTCTAGATTTCTAGGCTAATAGGGTAGACTTTATGAAATAAAATATTTGTTTTGCCGTCCAAATAACAATGCTCACCATCACCTGTAACTAAAAAGTATGGAGTCAAAAATACTTGAGAGATACATTGTTAAAGAACTGGTTGCTTTGCAGAGCAGCATTCTCTGCCTCCCTCAGGCATATTTTAATCTGCCCCTGCAGTGGTCTGTGATTTCATTTTAAAACAATTTGCTCAAAAGTTATTTTATTTATTTACATAATATTTATTTTTTGTTTTTTCTGACAAAAAGGAAATCTAAATCATCTAATCTTCTAAATGCAAAACTGCATTGTTATCAATAATTTGGGCAGATCAAACCTAACCATTAAGAATTACGTTGTTATTAACAGCTGTAGATTAGTGGAATAGTGCAGAACTATAGCAGGGGTGTATTGCGTAACTTCTCTACCACAAGGGCAGCTGCTGTCTCTTTTGAGACATGATCACAAAATGAAGTTTAATGTTTTAGTCTCATAACCACACTTGTAATTGTGGATTAAAGTCCTTATGGAATCAAGAAAAAAGAAATGCTAAAATGAAGTAGTTGCCAGCCTACGTCTATACATGGAGGAGCATGCCAGTTAAAACGTGGGTCATAGGGGTTTTGTTAGCTGATAGATTTGATTAAATTTCATCCAGTGAATTGATAGGGGATTATAGTACTATTGTGACTAAAGGCACTGGGTTGAATTAAAAAAAAGATCATTTGGCTTTAGCTGGGAGAAGAGCATGTCATTTTTTCCTACCTCAGAAGGAGTAGAGCTAAAGCCCCTTATTCAGACTTCAAACGGCTCATCTTTCCTCTAGGACAGATAAAGGTATGCAAGTCAGAACTGGAGTGTTTGTCACATATCTGTAACTGGGCTGGTGTTTGGGGTTATTTAATGAAAATAATTTAAATACTAAACTGACCGGCAGGCACTATCTGAGACCTGAAAAAAGTAATGTGATAAGGACTTCGGCCCACACCTCTGCTCATACCATAGAAACATTCACAGGAATCTGTTGCAATTAAAGAGTAAAAATACTTTGACTAGAGAAGGTTATTCAGTATTCAGCCTCTCTCCTCTTAAACACTTTCAGGATGGAAACAGCAATCATTTATTCGATGTAACATACAGTGCATGAGCTGCATTAACATTGAATCTCAAATTATAACACACAAGCAACAAGAGATGAAGAGCACAAAGGTCAATGCTGCACTTTTAAAAAGACTTATCAATGATGGTATATTACTGAAATCACAGGTTAGAATCAGTATCCGGTTTATTGCATAACAAACCTGTCATTCCTTCCCAGTCTAGTCAAGCAGCTGTAGCATTTAAAGGAACAGTCAGTTGTAAACTGGGAATTGAAGCATTAGCTAAGCCAGCCACCTCAGTCTCTTTCCTTCAATGCCCAGGCGCTCCAGTGGTACCTTGTGCGGAGGCTTTTAATAACGACGCTTGTTTGAATCCTGGAACAATGAGCAAGGGCTGCATTTCAGGGTTGACATTGCAGTAAAATGCCATCCCAAAGGGCTAAACTTAACCCAACTGTGAAATGTGCTTCTTAGAGAGTGAGGGGTGAAGGATAGAAAGGAGGGAAGTCAAATGATTGTAGTCTATAGGGCCTATATGGATGGCGATAGGTGACTTTGTTGTGGTTGCTTATTGTTGGAAATGGCAAAGAGCAGAAATTACTGTTTTTCAACAAAACTAATGACTGATATGTAAAGCAAACACAAGACCGATTTAAGGTAAATATATACAGTAGATACCGCACCAGTTCTTGCCTTTTAAATTTTACAGACTTTCAGAGTACATTTTATATTTTGATTTTGGGATGCACCACATCAAACCATCACCTATAGGATAAAGAACAAGCCTGCCAATACATTTCAACCTGCAGGGAAACTTACTTTGCAATCTGTTTTTCCTCCAAGTCCTCAAGAGCAAGTTTATTCATCATTACTATTTTTCTGTCGCACGACAATTATATATAAAAATAGGGAAACCTAAAAAAGGGAAAGAAGTAACCATTTTGGTACAGTCCGGCTCTAATCACAGCTGCAGTTTAACCCCTGGCCCGTTGATTGCGATGCAGCTGCTAGTGCAGCTGGGAAACCAAGCCGTGTCACAAGATGAATCCTAATCAACTGTACAAGGACATCTGGTTTGGGATGGCAGGAGAAGAGCATTAAATAGTCTTGAAATCCTTTTTCAAAAGAGCACCAAGCAAGACTGTAGTTTGTGGTGGTGTTGGATCGATGTGGAGGGGAACAAAATTGCACTGTGTCCAATTTGTGTCAATACTTCCAGCTATTGTGCATCTACTTCATTCTGGTAAAAGCATAGTGAGGGTACAGTGTCTTTATTTAAATCTGATAGCCTGGTACAGAGGAGAGATTGGGTTTGTGTGCCAGTGTCTTTATTTATTTCAAATGGATTTAAAGCGTTTTGCAGTGGATTTAAAGCACTTGCAGGCATTGAAATTTGTGTTAATTAAGTAACACCATATTGTTACTTGTCAGGATGACGGAATACTCAGACTCCAGTGTTTAGCGAGTCAATAGAAGACTTTTTGCAGTCAGTTTCTCTGTAAATACATTTGGCATCTTGTAGATTGCAGATTTATCTACTGCAGATTACAGACACGTGTACCAGTTGACCCGATATGACACTTGAAAAGAAGTTGCGTATGACCTTCATGAAGATATGTTTTTTGACACTAGCATTCCCAGTGAGTGGTGCTACTGGCGATAACCCAAAGCTCATATCAGAGAGTTGAGGATCAAGCTAGCCGAGGTAATCTGTCAAACCAAGGTAGCCACTGGGACAGCGGGTGGTAGACCCCTGATATGCACAACAACATTCCTAGTTGCTTGCATGACCACATACACTTCATTTCTCTGTTTATATAACTCACACAGACTGTAAATCGACTGAAAGAGTTCTGATTCCTGGATCTTCAGCTTCAACACAAGACGCAGCACTGTTTCACTTTACTACAACTAATGCACTGCACCTTGTACATCAAACAAATAAGATCATGCTTGCCTCTCAAGTAATAAGCAAAAGTTGAACTAAAATTCACTAGCACAAAAACATAGAACAATACTTTTATCATTTTAACTATTTGGAGGAAATGTTGAATCCAAAAGCAACCGTTCAAGCATGCACTTTTCTTGATAACCCTGTTTACGATTTGTGTTATCATAGCAAGCCCCTCTACTAATCTTACATGTAATATAACCAGAGTTACTGCTGAGTGCATCGTAGCCTTGCAAAAAATGATATCTTTTGAACCCCTGCAGTTTCCAAAAGGCCAAAGCAATACAATGCAAGTGTCTAGCAAAGGGGCATTTCTGTCATAGAATAAAATATATTTGATAGATAAGACAGAAAGTATTAAAGCATCACAGTAACTGTCAGACCAAGTAGAAGACAACACGCACACAGACACACACAGACACACTCACACCTCTAAACACTCTAATCCCTTCACATTAGAACTCATCTTATTCTCCAGAGTTAGCAGCAAGCAATAATGGAGATAGCAGAGGAAAATGAAGGAGGGCTGATGAGGAGCAGGATGGAATGAAGCGGGGAGGTGAAGGATAAACTTTCTTTTCTAGATCTTTGATGTACGCAAGCACAACAGGAGAGTGTATACATATAGTAGTATATGGAATATAGGGGCTTGTAGAAAGATAGACAGCCACTGACATTGTGACATTTGTAGTTGTTGCATACATTGTTATAATGCATGAAGTACATGGAAATGAAGCCATGCAGACCTTTTATCAGCCACTTCATCTATCCACACTGCACATGTATCTGACTGACTGATGCATCCATACATACGTATGTTAAGTAGATCAAATAAGAAATTGACTTAGTGGACAGGTTACTATATCATACTGTATGTAGTATCTTGTTGATAAGAATTTTTGATGGATACATGGGGACAGACAGAAGACTGTAAAAAAGATGAGGGAATCTACAGAAAGTGTGCAAGTGAGGTAAGCATCTGAGTGAAAAATAAGAATAGTGCTGCATTCATGTTTAATGGACTAGATGAGAGATATCAGCTACCTACTTGACAGTACAGTTCCACAGTTTTCAGGCAGCAAATTGTGCTAAATACTGTAACCTTCAGTTTCAAGTTGTAAATTATTAAAGAATGCATGTCATGTCAGCGTTCAGATGGTAAACATTCAAACAAAATAACATTTGCCTAACTCAGAGTTCGATATTCTGACATAGCTACACCCATTAGCTAGAGCGTTAAACTGCAAGGTCCACACTCTAAACCAGAGCCACTTTCTCTGTTGTCTGTATTGCAAGACTTGCTGGAGACTCAACACATGCTACATTGATGAATGAAGAGCAAAATGAATGACAGAAAAACTCACCAGTACATGAGCCATCGATCTCCTCATACGCAATGCTGCAGACGCATCTTCCCAAGGGGACCAACCAGTCTCCATCAGCTCCACAGAACAGTTTGGGAGTGTCTCTTTCTTCAGCATGGTCAATACAAGCCCCCCTCACCTCCACCAATGAGGAAGAGTCCACACGAGGTACTGTGTCAGGAAATGAGGCCAGGTTCCTTAACGTGAAAGGACATTTCTTATAGTAAATCCTTACTGAAACCAAGGCAATGCAGGCACCGATGTCCTGGAACGCCAGGTAGAAACCCTTCCTAGTCATGGGTCCCACCTCCCGCACCTCAGTGTTGAGTTTGAGGATGCGATCTCCGAGGTCCATCTGAGTGAAGCTCTCGTCGGCAGCGATGGTGTCGATCTTGGTGTACTGTTGGGGCTTGAATTTGACACCGTGAGCCTCATCAGTCTCATGGTAGAAGAGGTTGAAGGTCTCCTTGCAGGTACCAGACACCCAAGGGATGGAGTTGCAGTCACGCAGGGTGAAGCGAAGCTCCACGTAGATCTTTTGGGCAGCCTGTCGAGAGATCCAGTTGGAGCGAAGCCAGTTGTTCTGGTTGGGCTCCATCACATTGCAAACCTGGAAAGTATGGATGGGCCGGTTGTGCTCATCCATCTCAGTGATGGCGTCCCACTAAACATGAAATAAGAATGGGGTGGGGGTAGAAGAGGGAAAGAGAGAAGAGCAAAGAAATCTTAATGATTAATCAATAGTAATTAAATGATAAGACCAAAAGTCTTAAGTCCGTCTAGTGGCCCCGGCAGGCAACTCTGTTCAATATAAGGGTGATGGACAGAATGAAGAACACTGTTGTTTTCGTAAGTTAGGCTTAAAATGTAAAGTTTGTCCTGATTGTGGCACTTAAGGATACGCCATGGGGTCATTGAAATTGAAAAGGTTCCAAGGTCCTTTTAGAGCATTAATGTGCTAAGCAAATTTAATTGCAAACTGCCTATGTCTGCCTATTATGAGACACCTAAAGATGACATATGAAGTTGCATGAGAGGAAAGCTCAAATGAGAGTCTGGACTGTCCTCCCAAGAAGAATGACATTGTTAATTGTTTCAGAAAGTAGTAATTATGACAACTGCAAAGGAGGAAGTTAGGTGACGTTATTATAGAACGATAGACTGTTAGGATGAGATCAGGGTGGATGTATGGCTCAAGAAAACATCTGACTTCAACACAGGAGACTGCTGTTGGTTTCCAGTTTCCAACCATGAATCAACTTTGGTTTTGTTAATGTATGACCATGATTGTTCGAACCGTAACCACATTTATTACTATAACCATGATATGTAGCTCCCCTGGCCTTAACAGAAAAGTAAAAAGTTTCTCTAATTATCTACATGCTTATCACAATATTTTCCCCTGAATGTAGTTTTGGGGTCTGACTAAACTTTAACCACAGGACTGTAACATCATAAAACAGATGTATCATTCATCAGTGATTTGTAACAGTTTTGGTATGATGTCCTGCTGATAGGGGAGAGAATAATTTGTTAATAACTTGTATCATTCTAGTGAGCATTCACAAACACATTTTGATGTTTAATTTGCAGGACTTGCTGAGAGAGTCCCAATGGGGCTACATACTCATTTACCTATGCCTACATCTGTAATCCCTTACAATCTACCTCTGCACAGTGTTACTGTACTAATCTAGTGGATGTTCCAGCTGGATGGTGGTTGTCACGGTGCCTATCCATGCCATATTAGAGTAGTTGCATGCTGGTCAGACACAGTACATTCTAGTTTCTGCAGTTCTATAATTTAATACATCCAGATTAGATAATTTAATCATCATATATTACATTTCACTGAACTTGTACATTGTAAGATTTCATGTGACAAATAAAATTGATTGATTGATTGACAACAGATCAGTAGCAAGTCCAAGTTGTTTTGCTAAATCGTGTAGTGCAGCCCTATGGGGGTGAGTTATATTAGCATGGTAAGTACATGCTGGTGTAGCATGCTAACCTGCTAACATAAGTCATTTATGGTTATTTGAACATGCATACTGTCATTATTCACATTCTCAATAACCACTCAACTAATTTCTTAATACATTTCATTGAAATGTATTATTGATACATTTATTGGCTATATGTAACTTCAATTAACAAAATGTTTGTTGAATGAGCTCCATATTACCTGCTGGTCATGGGTCCAAACTGCCAAACAGGAAACAAACCCTACTAATGGCTTTTATATTAGGGAATGCCGACTGTACCATTTTAAAGTGATGGTTCGGAGTAATTCACCCTAGGGTCCTTTGCACCATGACCTCGAGCCAAACACCCCCCCAGAAGCTTTTTTCACCTGGGTCGAACATTGGGAGAGTTAGCTAGAGTAGCGTTATCAGCTGAATAGCTTAGCGCAGGGGCTAATGGACCCACGTTTGTATCTTGTAAGTTACCCCACTAATAATGCCGAAATGATACCAAACATCTACAAGTAGTACAAATAGGTTATGCTCTCATAAAACGATGGATTGGAAAGTTTGTAAGTACACCAGAAGTTTATGAACACTTGCCTGCTCTCTTCAGCTCTCTGTTGCTGCTGCTGCTACCTGCAGTTAGACGAGTGCTTAGGGCCCGTCTACAAATTACTACACCGAAAAGAGTTACAACAAAAATGTATTGATTCAATGATTAAATAAGGTAATGTCTCCAAACTTACCTCAATTATTACTTGTCTCCTGCTAGTTATACTACAGCACTTACTTAAAAAAAAGTTAAATTAATAAATATTTTTGTTGCATCTCTTTTTCGGTGTTATAATTTGTAGACGGCCCTAAGTATCTTACAGTAACAACAACAGCAAAGAGCAGAAGCCAGCAGGCAAGTGTTATTTACATAAACTTCTGATTGTACCTTAATCCATCGTTATGAGAGCGTAACCTATTTACTATACTACTGAGCGTTATTGGCATTCGCAAGTGGGGTAATTCAGACTATAACGTCGGTCCGTTAGCCCTCGCATGCTATTCAGCTGATAACGCCTCTAGCTAACTCTTCCAATGTAAGACCCAGGTGAAAAAAGCTTCTGGGGGGGTGTTTGGCTCGAGGTCATGGTGCAAAGGACCCTAGGGTGAATTACTCCGAACCATCACTTTAAGTATAGAGGGGGGTTTTCATTGTTCCAGGGAATCGTGTTTTTTAGGACCCTAAACAAGTTATATTGTTAATATTTCTATGTTAGGACAATAAGAATAATTATTAAAAATAGTTTTTGTTGTTTTTACATAAAGTAGTTATTTGATTGTCTTGAGTGATGCACTAACATTGGGTTGTCTGTAGGAGGAGCTTCCTGTTTAAAAACAAGTGGTAGAAGCTCCTTAAGGGGAGTTCATTGTTGAAGTTGGTTCAGTTCAAATGCAGAAGTGCTGCCCAATAGCCGCCCCAATAGCCATGAGCCCAGCCTAACTTTTCTTTTGTTGACTTGTGTTATGTTCTTTTGACAAGTTATTGTACGTTTATTTGTGTGTTTTGTTTTTGTAAAGTTTTTTTCCCCCACTACCTTACCATAACCAGCCTGAACTGCTTGTTGGTATATATATATATATATATATATATATATACGTCAAATAAAATATACACTGGGGGAAATTAGTGTTCTCCTTTCACCACTTGGCCAATCCTTACAGTTGTACTAGAAAGAAAATCTTTGGATTCATCCTCTTGGGACCATCAATATTCACATCAAATGTATTTACATTTAGGTAGCCATTCTTTTTGAAATACAGTGGCATGGATTAAACTGTTGGTGAAGTGGAACTCAAAAGAGCATTAATATTTAAATCAACTTATGACAATCAGATAGTAGGCTAGTTATTTAGTTAGTTGTCGAAACATCGTGCATTTGACCAAAATGATGAACAGACAGAACATTATCCTCAATACTCCTCTTATTTCTTCAGGTATTTATGGGTAGGTTTTCTGTTAGAATGATGTCTGATTCCAGATGCCTAGTCATCAGCTCTGCAACTTCCAGGTCACATGATTAGGGTATATGACAGCTTTGCAGGGTCATGAGGTTACCTGTCCCCGTGTTGATGGGAGAGAAGGTAATGGGGTTTTTTAGCCTCCTGGTCCCGCACAGCTCTCTGGTTTTATTAGAGTGGGGACTGGCTACATGGGTGACCCCAAAACCAGCTAACACCGACCTCCAAGAATCAAATTACCTGCCTGGGAAAAAGGTCTCTCAAATCACTTTGCTTACAATGCAGCTTTGGACCCTCCACAAGCCGCAGCATTTGCCTTTATGTGTGTGTGCTTTCAATTTAGACTGATATACAAACCATTTTGTTTTTACTGTATGGTTGGGGTAGGATTTTTTTAGGCTATTACGGCAATTGCTTCACCCACACTTGCACCCCCGTCTCCTGGTATAAGCCAAACACTATAATCAACAAATTTTCACAGAGACAAGCAAGAGATGCAAGTGGAAGGTTAGGTGAGGAAGGCCAAGCATGAAGCTATTAATTGCCAACCACCACATTCACATAACTATCATTTTGTATTTAAAAGTGAACTAATTACAAACACACACACTTTGTATTCCCATTTTCTGGTCAGAGAGAAGAAATCCCCATTCTAATTACTGGCTGGAAAACAACTCCTATATAGACAAACACAGTCCAGAGAATTGCAATGGAGCTGCTGGTTAATTTAGCAATACTATTTGCCTGATAAGCTTGTGCATTTAATAAGCTGTTTTGCACTTAGCTAAATATTACCACTTGATGAGAGTAGTAATCAAAGCCTAATGTTTGCTTTCACATACTCATTATCCTTTTTAATAACATGTTCTAATTCAATCATCCAAAGACGACAGGCTTTAATCTGCTCTTCCCTCAAGGTGTCATTGTAGCATTACAGTCAAACAAATTGATTTTGATTAGACGTGATATTGCCCATCAAACGTGAGGCTATGCACAATGAGTTCTGCTGGGCATACAGAGCACTGCAGTAAAGTTAGTAAATTTCTTAATTCTTAATTCCTACTTCAAAGCAAACAAGGAACAATACCACACATTGTGTCAAAGCTTTCCACATTAATATTATTAGCAATGGGTTATAAATATTAGAATTTTAGCAAGTTGGTTAAGTAAGTAAGTGTGTATTCAGAATACATTTTCAGTCAGTTAAAAAGCCTGTTTTATTCATTTACATAACTACCTACATATTTTGCTTATCTACTTCATGTCATAGTTTTTATTTCATGACTTAAAGGAATAGTTCAAAAATATGGGAAATAATTTGTTTCGCTTTCTTGACAAGAGTACCATGAGAGGATTAAAACAACTCTCATGTCTGTACGGTTTATATGAAGCTAGTCTCACTTAGTCTTACTTTGTTTAAAATGCCAACACAAAGAAAGCGGAAGGAAACGGACATCGGCAAAAATACATGCATCTGGCGGAATTTTCTGCGGCACCGGAGCAATCCTGCAAGTGGAACGTTGAGGATAGACTAATATGAAGCTATAGCGCCAGTAGTAGGTTAGCTTTGCTTATCACAGACTGGTGAAGGCTTGACACATGCAGAAACCACCAGCCCAGCTCTGCCCAAAGGTATCAAGATTGTTTCAGAAAACACCCACCTTACACATTATTGTAACGCCATACATTAGTCAGCTGTTGACCTGCATAGGTGTTTGTAGGAGGAAAGATATGTCAGCACCTTTGGGCTCCAAGACCCTTTTTTAAACAAAAGTAAGCTCTACAGTTTAGGAGAGTTACTGAATAACTGGAGATTATACAGAATAATCCCTTCTCTTGGTTTATAAAGAAAATGTTTGACCTTTCCACATTGGAGACATGACTTGGGAATTGAAAAAGGTCATCATGAAAATGTATGAAAACAAGTACAAGCATGTCTTTGTTGAAGACGCAAGCAAACTGAGATTGGTGATACAGGTTTTTCTACAAGACAGATTGTATAGCTGTATAAATGGCTTCAAGCTCAACGAAAAAAAAGAAGGGATGACAATTCGGATAAGCCAGATGGTCAATATTGCTGCAAATTTGTCAGTATTTGTCAGAATAGTTCTAGATAAAAAAACAATAAATATTTTATAAAGATGAAAACATAAGACATAACATATACGTGAGGAGTGATGTTGAGTGTCTGAATTAAATGTTATGTTACAATGCTTGTTAAAGGGCAACCAAGCAAGCCACTGAATCCCAGTAGATCACATATCAGAAAGACTGTTACTGAGCAGTGTGTGTGTAACTGTATGACTGTGAGGTCTGCTTCTAAAAGTATGCTGGAGTGTTTTATTAGGAGATACAAGAAAGTTACTAAAGTTAGGAGGCCATGAAATGAGCACAAATGCTATTGTAGATCAACAGTGGCCAGAGACAGAGAGATAGAGGCAGCGATCAGTGTGATTTGTCCCAAAGGGGGAAAACAATCCACGGTGATAGGAACACATTGCTGCTTGAATCCCCAACTAAACACCATTCACAGCTGATCTAAAAGATTCCAAGACTTTCACATCTTGTCTTTGAGCTGGTATTGTCAAGCAGCTATGTGGTATCAGCACTTTTAAATAAGTCACAATAAGAGCTGGGAATTGGGAGTTTTTCTAAATTGTCCTACAAGCAATGAAATTGATTTCCTCTTAATTGACTTCAAAATAAAAGGGACATTTCTGCGACAGCGTTACACCTTTGGGCCAAATCCTATCGTCCCTTGAAATCACTTACCTGACAGGACCTTAGCCACTTTATAGTGTGTGTGTGTGTGTGTGTGTCTGTGTGTGTGTGGCACTGATTTGCAATCTGAATGTGAACTAACATCTTTTCCAAAGTTAGAAAACT